>NW_028270139.1:35255589-35557401 GCF_037043375.1 Chiloscyllium plagiosum | reverse complement strand
GAGTGAGACCTGGGTTTCTCTTCCTCAAACTGAATTTCCAATTCTCCCATGTCGTAATCGCTATCCCATAGAGGATCCTTAACAATGTAATCTCTTATTAATCCTACGTCATTACACATTACTAGAGATACAAAGGCCCATTCCTTGTTTCTTGGAGCACAAGCAACTAATCACTGATGAACTTTACAAATTTGTTTTCCAGCTTTCCCTTTCCATTTGATTTATCCAGTCAATATGCAGATTAAAAACACCTATGACAACTGTGGTGCACTTCTTCCAGTCCCATTATTACCTGGTATATACTTAGAACTACACTGCAGCATTACAGGTGTTTATAGTCGAATCCCACTAGCTTTCCCTTGCTCCTTCTAATTTCCATCCAATCTGATTAACAATCTATTGCTCTATCACTTCTTACGATCACACTTTTCCTTTTTGCCTATTCTTCCCCGTGACCAAAGAGGGCTTTGAGGCAGCAACTAGTACCTGCAGCAAGCTAGGAATAAATAAATTGAACAATGGCCACTATGCATAGATCGCATCAAAATTTGGCTGCAACTGAATCCCAAGGCCAATCCATTAATTTTAGCAGTTAAGACAAGAACTGTGATCTGCTGTTGATTAATAAATATTTGGCATCTTGAACCAATTCTTCTCAAAATCACAGTCTACGTATAGCAGAGAAGGACTTCTGTCGTCTGAGTGGCAGGCCTCATTTGCAATTTTTAGTTAAACTTACTAATATCCTGATATTTCTTAAGACAGGAATGAATCAATACCAACCTCTTGCAAATCGATATGGAAGAATTCAAACTTACTTACAAAAACAGCTTAGTCAATGCCAGAGCTTTACTGCTGAATAACAAAGGCTCTGTGCTATAAACTCATGTTCAGTGGAATAATAACATTAAGAATGTTTCAAAGATAAAAATCTGTCGTATTTCTCTGGTATCCATAGTGAGACAATGATATGAGCTCATCCAGCATCCGTTATAGCTATTTATGAGGTATGTGACACTGAGCCAATAGATGTAACACCAGGTAGATAGTTCTTCAAATTATTTTTATTTTGGATTCAAGCCTGGTATTCTTCAGCAGATGTTGTGGACTGGTCTGAACATTGGATGTAATGATTGGAATTAGTAAGGTCCTTAATATCATATGAGAACATGTCTTGGCAGTGCAAATCGACATTGGGTACACTAAACCTGAAAAGTTGTTATTTTTGTCCTCAAATCTCACTTCACAATTTACTTTGATAGCACACAGTAGAAAAGATATCATGTTTCATCCCAGAACACATGAAAGTTCCATCTGAACAAAATTACATCTATTATTGTGAGTCCAGTGCATATCCTTTTTGACTAGATGCAAACAAGGTGTTTACCAATGTAAAAGAACTTTGGATACATATTGCACAGATTCCTTAAGAATCCACTCAAACATTAAAGATCTGGTGAACCTATTGTTGCTTAAAATCATGTCTATCCTTATAGCATCTTACTAGTAAATGCATTATCTCTATAATACTAGTTATAGACGGAATTTAATGCTTTCTCAAGTTGGGCTAGGAGACAGGGACATCCAGATAATGGGGTGGGATGGTATGTGGTGGACAGTCTGACACTTTGCTGACTCCCGCTAATTATGCCTAAAGCAGAAGAGGTATTGGAAAACCATTCTGTTCCACCAGTGGCAGGCAAGAACATGTGATCAAAGGAGATGCAGCAACTCCCATTCTTGTAGAAAGCCCCCATCTTCCCTTGAAACTGGTACATGGCCCATGGCCATGAGTATTAAATTCTGTCCTGTATTTCCTTTGCAGATTATTCGGCGTTTAGTAGATTATACACTCAAAAAATATTGTTCTTATTTTCAGCAATTTTTAAAAAATCCATTCATGGGATGTTTCTGCTATGCCAACATTTACTGCCCTTCCTTGAATGCCTTTGAAAATGTGATAGTGAGCTGGTTTCCTAAGCCACTCAAATCCAAGTAGGCTATGTACACCCACAGTGCTGTTAGGGAGGTGTACCAAGGTTTTGACATAGCAACAATGATGGAAGTACAATATAGTTCCAAATTAGGATGTTGTGTGGCTTGGAAGGGAACTTGCAGTGATGATGTTCCCACTTATCTGCTGCCTTTGTCCATCTAAATGGTGGAGGTTGCAGGTTTAGAAGATGCTGACTGAAGAGCCTGGTGAATTGTTGCAGTGTCACTTGTATATGGTACACAATGCTGTCACTATATATCCATGCTGAAGTTGTGAGATAATCTGCCAATCAAGTAAGTTGCTCTTATCTTGGCAAGCAGAGATTATTTCATTATACTCCTGACTTGAGTCTTGTCAATGTGTCCAGGCTTTGAGGAGTAACGGAGTATGTTACACACTACTGAATTCCCAGTTTTTCAGCTGTTTTTGAAGTCACAACATTCTCAGTTCAGTTTCTGATCAATGGTAGCTTCCAGGAAGTTAATAGTAGGCAATCCTAATGACAGCATTGTCATTGATTGTCAAGGGGAGATATCTGGATTCTCTCTTGTTGGAGATGGTTATTGCCCGTCACTAGTATGCTGAAACTGTTAATTGCTACTTATTGTTCCAAGACTAAATAATTACCGGTTTTTGATGCATTCATGCATTACTTGGACTGCTTCGTTATTTGAGGAGTTTCAGATGGTGCTGAACATTGTGTAATCATCAGTACGTATTCACCACTCTGACCTGATGATGGAGGGAAGGTCTCTGATAAGGCAGTTGAAGATGGATGGGCTGAGGACACTACCCTGTGGAATTTCCGCACTGATGACCTGCAGCTGAAATGCTTTCTCTCTAACAATCACAGCCATCTCTTTTATGCACGGTATGATTCCAACCAGCGCAGTATTTTCCCTCCAATCCAAATTGATTCCAGTTTAGCCAGGGATCCTTGATGCCACACACACTGAAATACTGCCTTGGTGACAGAATCCTGACAAGCTCTTGTAGTGGTGACTTGAAAGTGAGATGATTGATCCTCAGCAACCACACCCATCTCCCTGTATGCTAAGCATGATTGCAGCCAGTGGAATCCTTTCCTGAATTCGAGTCGACTTGAATTTTGCTCGGTATCATTAATGGCATACTCAGTCAAATTCTGTCTTCATGTCAAGGGAATTCACTTTCCCTTCAAGTTTGGACAACAGGTCTTGCTCTTTTTTTACTCTGAGGCTGTAATGTGGTCAGGAGCTGAGTGGTACTGGTGGAATCCAAACTGGACATCAGTGAGCATGTTTTTATTAAGGGTCACTTGATTGCTCTATTGATGCCAACTTCCAACACTTCGGTAATGATTGAAAGTAGACTGACATAGCAGTACTTGAGCAGTTTTGACTCATCTTGCTTTTTGTAGACATGACCTAGTATTTTAAGGGCTTGCTGGATATTTGCCATGAAAATTAGGGAATATAATTAATAAAGTAAGTTTTAACACCTTTTAACAATGTCATGGTTGTTACTATAACGTAAATTTATCTCGCCGGACCAAAAATGGTACAAGTGATATGGTTGAGTCACATTCCTGTATGTAGTAAATGGCTAAATATTTTTCAAACATATAATTTTAAAATAATCAATTCTCTTAATTTTTCTTTCCACCTCTCTCCTCTATTTTTCCCTCTCTTTATTTTCTGCCTGATATGATTTGATTCATTCTAATTTTCCTTATCCTTTCCCAATCCTTAAAGTCTATTGCTCAAGGAACTGTATTGTTGGCTCTGTCATTTATTAAGGTCTCAGGTCTTCTTTGCTCTTGGTAACAGCTCTCACTTCCAGCAACTTTAAGTGAAACTATATCTGAGTACAAAGTAACAGGAAATTTTCTAATGCTGATGCTCTGCTCACAAATCCTTAGGTTTTCTACCACAATTAAAGAGGAAGAGTGTAAGTTTGCATGTTTCATCAGATTGTTTTCAGGCTGCTTGTTTACATAATTTTATTCTGTAGTGTTGGTATTTTTCTAAACAGCATAATGCATTTGAAACTGAAAATTTGCAAAGCTGATTAGCACAAGGATTTACCTACATTTGCTTCAGGAAACCAAAATTTGGATTTGGTTGAATGAAAATCTTGTCAATTGTATATGACATAAGCTAATTTTAACCACTGTATGGTAGTGCAGCAATGTAACAAAAACTTATCAATAACAGATATTTGATAGAAAGAAGTGAAACATCAGAAATTTATTGAATTGTACAAAAGTTTGTCATTTTACGGAGTGAGATATTTGAAAATATTTAATTTTTCTAAAATGAGTAAAATGCAAAAAACCACGCAAACATTTCACAGAGGTGGAAATAACAGGAAATTAGAAATGGAAGGAAGATCATGAGGTGACCAACAGCAAGATGAAAAAGTGGGTGCTAAAGTTATTTTTTGAAGGAAGGGAAAACAGTAGCAAAATTGAGATGACGGTTCACAAAGATAGTGTGCGAGTTTGCAGTGTTGCTGTCAGAGAACATACAAAAAAACTGTTAGCAGATGAAATATTTTTAAAGATTTTCTCTCCACATCTATCATCAACATATAAGAGAGCACCAGAAACTTTCCAATGGATTTGAACATGTTAACTTCTGTGTAGAAAGCAATAGCCCATCATATGTGCATTGCAAACTAGTTTCATATGATGAAGTATGTTTACTTGATAGGCGAGATGGAGCTTGTTTTTGAAAACTGAAGGCATGGTCAGCTCCAATTTCTGGATGTGTGACAAAATGTGAAAATATAAAACTGTAAGTTAATATTGCAAGAAACAGTGACTGCCTCTACATTTTGTTGAAATTTTAGTTTACTGGAAAAACACATTTCAGGTACTGCCAACTTGGAAAAAATGTAACTCCATATTAGTAACATCTTTAAAGAATATAAAAAGGGAAAAATAAATTGTTTACAAACCTTCAACAAAGAAAGTCTTTTATCTCTAAAATAGTATTTTAGAAATAAAGGCAAGCTATATTTATCTGATGAACATCTGTACTCCAAGGTGATTACATTTTATAAAATTGTATGTTAAATTTGGATTCAATCTGCAGTTTTGTTTTGAACATGCTGCTCTGAAAAGAGTAAATATTTAACTTACTGTTAGCACATTGTGGAATAGATTTTTTTGCCAGAACAGTACTAAAGTGACCTCTGGGTGATTTGGTAGTTCTCAACCACCCGTTTAGTTGGCTTTAATGGCTGGGCCTTATCTTCATAAAACTGGTGTCAACCCACATGTCATAATCACTGATAGGCCAATTCGGAGGTGGTTTTGCTGCCTGGAAACTCTCTTGTTCAAAGGGTTGACTGAACCTCTCAAGTGCCCTCAGTAAAGTTTTTTTTCTGATTGGAAGCAATTTGGCAGGAATTTTTACTGAGGTTCTTATAAAAGTACAATCTGCCTTTTAAGTGTATTTTTCTCAGCATTAGCTGTTTCTTCTTTGGTTTCTTCTTTGGTGCAGACAGTACAACCAAGTATTAACATACTGCAGGAAAAGCTCGCTCACAGCAAAAGTAAATGGATCCATATCAGTAGTAGTTGGTGGGAAAAATATTTGGGGTTGCCTCTGTTTATCCATCTTAGAGTCATAGAGATGTACAACATGGAAACAGACCCTTCGGTCCAACCCGTCCATGCCGACCACATATCCCAACCCAATCTAGTCCCACCTGCTAGCGCTCGGCCCATATCCCTCCAAACCTTTCCTATTCATATACCCATCCAAATGCCTCTTAAATGTTACAATTGTACCAGCCTCCACCACATCCTCTGGCAGCTCATTCCATACCCATACCACCCTCTGCGTGAAAAAGTTTCCGTTTAGGTCTCTTTTATATCTTTCCCCTCGCACCCTAAACCTATGCCCTCTAGTTCTGGCCTATCCGACCCCAGGGAAAAGACTTTGTCTATTTATCTTATCCATGCCCCTCATAATTTTGTAAACCTCTATAAGGTCACCCCTCAGCCTCCGACGCTCCAGGAAAAACAGCCCCAGCCTGTTCAGCCTCTCCCTGTAGCTCAAATCCTCCAACCCTGGCAACATCCTTGTAAATCTTTTCTGAACCCTTTCAAGTTTCACAACATCTTTCCGATAGGAAGGAGACCAGAATTGCACGCAATATTCCAACAGTGGCCTAACCAATGTCCTGTGCAGCCACAACATGACCTCCCAACTCCTGTATTCAATACTCTGACCAATAAAGGAAAGCATACCAAACGCCTTCTTCACAATCCTATCTACCTGCGACTCCACTTTCAAGTAGCTATGAACCTGCACTCCAAGGTTACTTTGTTCAGCAACACTCCCTAGGACCTTACCATTACGTGTATAAGTCCTGCTAAGATTTGCTTTCCCAAAATGCTGCACCTCACATTTATCTGAATTAAACTCCATCTGCCACTTCTCAGCCCATTGGCCCATCTGGTCACGATCCTGTTGTAATCTGAGGTAACCCTCTTCGCTGTCCACTACACCTCTAATTTTGGTGTCATCTGCAAACTTACTAACTGTACCTCTTATGCTCGCATCCAAATCATTTATGTAAATGACAAAAAGTAGAGGACCTAGCACCGATCCTTGTGGCACTCCACTGGTCACAGGCCTCCAGTCTGAAAAACAACCCTCCACCACCACCCTCTGTCTTCTACCTTTGAGCCAATTCTGTATCCAAATGGCTAGTTCTCCCTGTATTCCATGAGATCTAACCTTGCTAATCAGTCTCCCATGGGCAACCTTGTTGAACGCCTTACTGATGTCCATATCGATCACATCTACTGCTCTGCCCTCATCAAAAGCGACACTGATATTGCATTTGGATAGAACAACAAGCATTATCCATGGCAAAAGTCAAAAGTATTGTGAATCTGGAAATCCGAAATAAAAATATAGTGCTGGGGAAATTCAGTCGGTCTGGCAGCGTCTGTGAGGAGAGAAAGAGAGTTAATGTTTTGATGCCAACATGAATCTCTGAAGAATCACATCAGCCTCCAAAACATCAATTTTGTTGAATTGCGGAATACAGTTGAGTACACTACTCTATCTTCATCAAGCATCAGTTCTGAGATAAGCAATCCAATTGGATTGAGAGTGAGATAGAAGACATGCATATAATATTTACATAGCAGTTGTAATTCCTGTTCTCCGTCTCAAACCTTGGTAGAGAGAATCGATCCAGGAAAAGAAAAACCAGCCCACTGTCATTTAACGGTGCACTGGCTGTTAATGAGCTGGAAGTGGAGTTGCTCACCCCAGAGAAGTGTTGGCCAATTAGATGGCTGTATCAGATGTGAGCATGGGGCCATTACTGATCCTACAGGCAGATCCAATGGAGATGAGTTAGATGTCAAGGTAAATGTCGAAGAAGAAGAATGAGGTCAGGACTGACAGGCTGGGGACATGTGAGGTAAGGTAAAGGGGAAAATGTGATCTTTGTCTAAAGGTTGGAGTTTCCTCTCCTGGGCACTGGGAACCAGCAAATGGGGAGAACACACTCCACCTTACCTGACACAAGCCCACGCAGATAAAGTTTCTGTGCCTCCCATGTGTCCTTGGAATTCCCTGGCCAAAGATAAAATAGCTGGGACAATTAATTAGATACTTAAGAGTCTCATTAGCCCAAAGGCAGGAAATCTGGTTGATATGTCCTTCGCATCTCCATAGGATTTCATGCAGGTCCAGGGTCGGCAGCAGGAAGGCCATGCACTGAATTTTACAAATGTCCCATCTCTCCTGACTTCTCTGCCTCCACCCACCCAACATCTAACGATTAAAGATCGAGGCGTTGCTCAATGGGGAGCCAATGTAGGCAAACAAGCACAAAGGTGATGAATATATGAAACTTGGTGTGAATTTGAAATGGGCAACAGAGTTTTAGATCCCCTCAAGTTTACAGGGGACATCAGAGGAATGCAAGAAATGCATTGAGAATAGTCAAGTCTAGAAGTAACAATGGCATGAATGAAAGTGTCAGAAGCAGATGAGCTGACAGAGTTGACAACATGGACACAGAGCATTTCTGTGTTTGTACTTTGACTGCCACTGACTGAACAGACCTGCAGTTGTATGCCAAGTGAACCTGTGCTCTCATATATTATTTGTTGGTGAATTCATGTTAATTGATTCTGGATATATAGACACCATGTGGAGAAAAGGCTTGTCTGCACACAATCCTCCTCCAGTGTGATATTCTGATATCACCTGGTTCAGTTCCAGTATTGTCCCCTTGTGCTCTTGCCCCTGTGTTTCTCCGAAAAGAAAGTGAGGACTGCAGATGCTGGAGATCAGAGTGAGAGTATGTGCTGGAAAAGCACAGCAGGTCAAGGAGCATCTGAGGAGCAGGAGAATTGTCGTTTCGGGCATAAGCCCTTCATCAGGAGTGGAGGTGGGGGTAGGGGGAGCTACAGGCAAAGAGGGGGAGAAGTTTGGGTGAGGTAAGGGGCAGAATGGTTAGGTAGTGATACGTAAACATAGGTGATGAGTATGACCTGGTTGGTCAATGAGAGCAATGAATCCGTTTGGTATCTGGAAGGAAGTAGGTGCAAAGGAATGGAGGAGGCAGACCCAGAAAGGGATTGGGGGGATGGGTGGCAAGGTTATTTGAAATTGGAAAACTCTTGAGTGTTCTGGGCTGAAGGCTGCTCAGGCAGAAGATAACATTCATCTACTTTGCAGTCTGATTCACTGTGGCAATGGAGGAGGCCGAGGATGGACATGTTGGAGAGGGAGGGGGAAGGAGAATTGAAATGGATGGTGGCTGAGAGGTCAGGCTGGCTTTTATGGGCCTGGTTGAGATGCTCGGTGAAACGTTCCCTCAGTTTGTGTTGGGTCTCACCGATGCAGAGAAGACTCCATCGGGAGCACCTGATGCAGTTGACCAGGTTGGAGGAGATAAAATCTCTGTTTTACCTGGAAGGACTGTTTGGGGCCATGGATGGGGGTGAGGGAGCTGGTATGCTGACAGGTTTTGCATCTTTGACGGTTGCGGGGGAAGGTACTGGGTGTATGCGTGCGTGTGTGTGTTTGGGGGGTGGGTGGGGTGAAGAGGGAAGTTGGGATTACTAAGAAACCTGTGTTCACCTATCACTACCTCACCATTCTGCCCTCTCCCCACCCACTCAAACTCCCCCCCATCCCCCATTATCTGCATTTTCCTCTACCCTCACCTCCATTCCTAAGAGAAAGGTTATACCCAAAACGTTGACTTCCCCACATCATGATGCTGCCTGGCTTGCTGTGTTCTTCCAGCTTCCTGTATGTCTACTCCCAGACTTGGACAGTCACAATCTTTCCCATTCCTCCTCTGCTTCGTCACTCTCCCTAAGGCAAAAAAATTAGTTATGCCAATATTCGCCATTGAATCTCAGGGTAGTAATCATCACTTGTGTTGCAAATGCAGCTCCCAATTCACATTCTGATATTTCCTGCTAAGAACTGATGATCAGTCCCATCTCTTGGCCCTGGTTCTATTTTGGTGTCCAAAAAATGTTTCACCTTCCTAATCGTTTCATAAGACACTGATTTAAATATTACTGCCTTACTTCAATGTTTAAGGTAGCCACCCAAATGACCTGATTTAAGAACTCCACAAAACTGATATCAGCAGTATGTTAACCAAGATGAAATGGTAAATTAATATCCACTGTTTTTAAATCCCAACTGTCCAGTTTCCATTGAAGTCAGCTCATGATAATTTCTCTTCTTTATAGATTAATAGCTCAATTAGTCTGACACTTAAACTGCCTGCCAGTAATATTAACATTATATCATTTGGCTTTTTGACCTCAATCTGATATATGGATTAGTGAATGTAAAGTAATACTAAAGGTCTTTCCTGAAGAAATGATTTACTTTAGTTTAATCCTAATTTTGGAATTTTGAAATAATGAGATCAGAAGAAAATGGTTTCTTTGGTGGAGGAAAGCTTTAGGAAACAAAAGATCAACATATTTAGGGAGTCGATGCCTTAGATCACTACTTTTCCTACCATAAACCTGGCATGGCCTGTGTTACAGTAGCAAGCTTAGTATGAAAAAATGTTTTTATGATAGATGAAGGACCCGCACTTAACTTTTATCAAGCAAGGATGAAAAAGGTAAAGCAGCCAGCATAACAAGGCTTTCAGCTGCAAGAATTTTGGCAGAAGAAAACAGAGTTGAACTAATTACTAGCATGAAGAAAAATGTTCACTATTTGCTTACTATTTTTACACACAAATACTCATATGAATCACTATCCAGTTCAACATAATAACAAGTATTTATGGCACTGTGAAATGCCATGGATCACTTGACCACCTTAAAGATGATGTCTAAGCTGGAATTGAATTAGAACTTTAGAGGAAAAGCATGGAGAGAAACACAGGCTTGCAGACTTCATATAAAAAGTGAGATATCAGGCATTGTGAGTGGCTTTTTGTGACCCAATAATTGGAAATTATTTGGAATTTCATTGAACCTTGATTTGAACAATTAGTTGAGCTGGATCATATTATCAGCAGAGAAGCTGCAGCCTCCTGTCTTGGCTACAGTAGGAATCAATCAGCAAAGTGACTTGGAAGGGATAATGGTGAAGTATAATTTAAACAAAGACATGTCCACTTTGTCATCATGAATTGAAGGTTCTGCTCTCAGTTCATCAATTACAAGTGTTTTCATGTAATTCTACCTCATCCTCTTTCAACCTCCTCCTGTCATCCACCATCTTTGGTGCTGCTCAGACTACTCTCGTCATCCTAAAACTCCACAATTCAATCCCATCAGGACCATTTATCAAGGCACCACCCTACACTCCCTCCATGGTGTTACACATTAACTCCATACACCTCCACCTTCATGCTACACACCTCATTCCTGCCAAATCCGTCTGTTTGCACCCTGCAGGAAAGATGGTCGGGGAATGGGAAGTTGAACCAGGAGAGTCTAGATTGGGGAAGAAGGGAGTGATGAGGGCCATTCAGTGACCAGACAAATGGTGAGGAGAACGCAGGATAGGGGATGTGGTTAAGCAGTAAGCCACGTTAGCAATGGAGGACTGAGCCAGAGACATGGCAGAGTAGGTAGGGTGAGCTGGGTGTGGGTGGTGGAGTATTTGAACCAGGGGTGAGATGGTGTAAAGCATAAGCGTTTAGCAGCACCTGGGGTGTTGAGAGTTGAAGAAACGCATTGTGATTTAGGACAGAGGATCTAGGTCATAGATCTGATTATTATGAGGCAAATCTGACTTTGAGTGCACAGCACATAGTTCAGTTGGTTCTCTTGGACTATGTCAGCATTTGTACTCTATATGACACTTTTGCTAACCCCTTTTTATTGTTATTAATACTGTTGTCTATTTCTTTCTCTCTCGTGCTTATCTAGCTGTCCATAAATTGACCCTTGCAATTCACCTCAACTACTCCTTGCTGTAAGCAAATTCCACACCAATAAAAGTAGTAAGTAGAATGGCTGTGATGAAAATGTCAGAAGTCAGGAATCCCAAGTCCAACCTTGAACCTGGCATTTTCCATCCTGGCAGGATTAGTGGTGGTCCATAGTTCACATATGTGTGGCTCCCAAATTATTTGAGTGATCAGATGCCGCTGATGAATTTGGATTTAGGAGTCCATGGTGTCTGGAAGCTGAAGTGCAGAGATCAGACCAGTAAGAGTGAGGCACATAATTTTGAATAGGTAAGATCACTCTTTGGAATAATGGGAAGTAAGGTGCCTTTTAAAAGAGGTAAGGCACCCTTTAGGAGAGGTAAAGCATCCTTTGGGAAAGGTAAGGCACACTTTAATAAGAGATTAAGTACTTTTCAGGATTATGAAAAATAAGTATGCTTGTGTATATAAATTGTATAAAGATATTTTTAAACATTTGCTCATGGGATGTGGGTTATTGCACATTCCTAATTGTCCTCATTCATAGTGAGCTATTTCCTGGAACCACTGTAGTCCTTAGGGTGTAAGAACATCCACAGGGCTGTTAGGAAGAAAGTTCCAGGATCTTGACTGAGCAACACTAAAGGAAAGGTAATATACTACATCCAAGCTGGTGTGACTTAGAGGAATACTTGCAGGTGATGGTGTTCCCAAGCATCTTCTGCCGTTTTCTTTCTAGCTGGTAAGTATTGCAAATTTGGGAGGTGCAATCATAGGATCCTTCGTCAGTTACGGTCGTGTATTTTGTAGCCTGCTACTACAATGGTGAGAGGAATTAATTTTGAATTTGGTGGAGAAAGAGTTGAGAAATCGGGCTGCTTGGTCCTAGATAATTGTGAGCTTCTTGTGTATGAATCTAACTCACATCTCAGGTTGAAAATGGGAAGTTCAGATAACTGTGTAAAGTGAACTAAGTTTTCTATTGCCTCTGTGCACCCAAAACTGGGACCAAAATTTGAGGCAGTTCACTTTGTTGGCCTCCTCATACTGCCTGAACTGCTGAGATTTTCGAGCATTTGCTGCTTTTTTTTCAGATTTTCAGCATCCACAATGTTTTTGTTTTGAATTAACATAGCTTAATAAAGCCAGTAAAATAATCAAACAGTGTACTGTGATTAATTATTACAGGAATGTTGCTGAAAAGTAGGGAGGTCACATTAAAATTGTGCAGATTTTTGACTACACCATGCTTATTTGCACAATTTATCTCCTCATTTTATGAAAAGGAATTGAAGGCATTGGTGATGGTGAAAAAGAGATTCACAAAGGTGATATCAGAATAAAAGATCGTATGTGTCAGAAAAGATTGAACAGGCTGGGACTCCTTCTGAGAAAAGAGGGGTGACCTGATAGAGGCTTTTAAGATAATGAAAGAGTTTGATATTGTAGATGAGGAGAAAATATGCCCCATATGTTGCCTTTAATTCTACACATTTTGAACAACTACATGTTGAAAAGAATAACTGTACCCAAGTAGGCTGACTATGGAATGAAGTAGAAATCTCATGACAAATTGATGTGTAGTGTACATTATAGCATAGGTTTTAAAGATCTAATTCAATTAATGAAATTTATGATATCAGCACATTAATGCTAAATATGCATGGTTAGTACTCTGGTGGCATTAGCAAAACTGCTCCAAGACTCTAACTATAATTAACAATCCTTTTACTGAACTAGACTGAGTCTTAACATGTTTTCTTAAACTCCCTCAATTAGCCTCATTCATATTGCTGCCAACTTTGCCAGGTGGTCCAACACCAGGGAAGCAAAACAGGGATGTATTGATAGGGATCCGATTCTGAGTGTTTATGGGATTAAGTTCCAACTGTGATATGTGAAGCAATTGAAAGAAGCCAGCCATTGTCCTGTCAAGCACAAAGTACAGACTATAGAGTTTATCTTTGTTTTCAATCTAATACACTGTATTATATGAATTCTTGTCTTCTTTGATCCAAGCACAAAGTTATCAGGAATGATGGTATGTGTCAGTTTAAATGTACAGGTGCTGATTGCATCAAAGTATTAAGGTGTTAAAAGTGTAACACAGAGTTTTCGCTCGGTTTATGGAAATGCTGGTGGTTGTCGATCTGTCCATGACATAATAATTCTTAACCCTTTCAAGTGCTGAAATCTTTCGTGTTCAGTTTATAACTACCCTTCACGTGGTTCACCCTAAAATGCTCAAGTATCCAACCTGAAACAAAATAATTGTGTAACTGATATTGTAATGAATCTCACTTTACCTATCAGGCATTAGTATTATGCATTCTCAATAACAGGGCTTTTGCTATTGTTGATGAAGGGGGTGTGGTTAGTTTTTACAGTTTGTTGGATTTGATCATTCCTGTATCGCTGTGCTTCTAAGGTGGAGCAACTGATAAACCAAACTTTATCGTTCTTGTCTTTTTAATAGGAATTATCAGTAAAAATGCTGCATTTGTGAGTTCCCAGTTACTTTGCATAATTTTGAGCACTACTGGGTACAGTCCTGAGAGTGGAGTGAGTAGGAAATCATACAAACTACAGCTATCTGAGAAACCACGGGAACGATGATCTAGTCAGAAGCACTTAACTTTGTTCAAGGAACTATAGCACTAAGTTCTGACTGTCAAAGATCACATACAGTCATTTCATCATGGATTCCATGCCCACCCATCCCAAAGCCCACAACATTGTTTACTGAATTATACGCTATGGGATGCTAAAGGAGAAATTTTTATCCTTCTTAATCAGTGGAAATGATGCTGTGAAACAGGTAAGATGAAACCTACGCCCATCATTTTAGATTTTAATATTGCTGTTTTCATTATAGATGAGACTCCTGCCAGATTCCATAAGAATAATAGGGTATAAACTAAGATGCATGGTATATAATAGAATTTCAACAAACTTCTGAGAAGGCGATGTTTGAATAAATATCTTTAATACTGGCAAAAGAGGGATTTGATATGGAACTTTTACCTCTTTCACTCATCAGGAAAATGAATGAATAACAAATTTCAAACATTCACAATAATTTATATGACAGGAGAAAATGGTGAGTTTGGTTGGCTGAGACAATGCTTTGAAGAAAGAAATGAGGAACTCCCAAAGCTTCTAAGTAATTCATGAAAGATGCAGGGCTTGAATATATTCTTTGCAATTATAGGTCTATGCATAAAGACATATGAGCAAGTGTCAATGAGCCAAATTACAAGCTCTACTGATTATATGAAATTGGTTGTTGATGCAACATTTAGTATTGCTAGTTTCATGGTAAAACCGTGACCAGAGTTCTTTGGGCAACCAATTTGCACTTTTTTCTCCTGCATGTATAAATTGTGGTGATTAAGCACCATGTCAGCCAGTGGGATGTTTATAATGAACAGGAAGCTCAACAAGTTGAACAGCCATTCATGACTTATGACATTCTGGCCAAACCATAGCGAATCTTGGCATAGACCACTTTACTCTCAATTGACCTGATTATAATGTCTCAGTTGAATACTCTTAGAAACACATGAATACAGAAAATAGCAGGAGCAGATCATTTGACCCTTTGAGCATGCTCTGCCATTCAGTATGATCATAGTGAGAAGTCACTTGACACCAAGTTATAATCCAACGGGCTTATTTGAAATCACAAGCTTATGGAGTGCTGCTCCTTCATCAGGTGATGATGAAGAAACAGCACTCCGAAAGCATGGGATTTCAACTAAACCTTTTGGATTATAACCTCGTGTTGTGTGACTTCTGACCTTGTTCACCCCAGTCCAACACTGGCAACTCCACAATATGATTATGGCTGATCATCTGACTCAGGACTGCATTCCTACTTTTCCCCCATACCTTTTGATCCCTTTAGCCCTAATAGTTGCATCTAACTTCCTCTTGAAAACTCGAAAATTTTGGCTCAACTGTGGCAAGGAATTCTAAAGGTTTACTACTCTCTGGGTGAAAGAATCTCCCCTCAGTCCTAAAAAATCTTCCTCATATCCTTAGCCTGTGACCCCTGGATCCAGACTCCCTGGTCATCATATGCTTGGGGTTAGACGAGCTGATATTAACAAATACGAGTGGGATTGAACAATGCCTCAAAACACACTTTAGTTGTCATGATATTCCCAATGTTGTCATAACTAACAATGGCCTTCAATTCATAAGTGAAGAATTCAGCCATTTCAGGAATGATTGGGAAATATGGAACCACACATCTGATATCAGACAAATGGAAAAGCTGAGGCAGTAGTGAAAATTGCCAAAGGGATTATTGAAGAGATCAGATGTGTACAATGTCAATTGGAGATTGGAGAAACACACTTAATGAAGGCATAGAAAGTAATCCAATCTAGTGATTAAGTCATGTGGCTCAACATTGGAACAAAATAACAAGAACAAAGTTTCTTTTTGATAAAGTGCAATAAATTTCTTTATGAACTATATAGCGCAACATATATAGTGCAAACGATGGGGTATGCTTTTTTTCTTCTATTGTTAAGGGTGTGTGAGGATAAATACCTATTTACACTGTGGTTTATCATTCTCATGTGAATCTAATGTCATTAAATGTACAAAAAAGTTATGGACAGTAACCATTTTACACAACACATGGAACAGGATACTCCTAAGTATCGGGAAGCCGGTGAAAGGAAGCTAAAAGAAACTTTTTTTCTACATTATAAAAGCAACGTCAGGTCTTTGTTCTTCCTGGGATCCTCTCTACTTCCATTCTACCTAGTTCCCTCCCAGTGACAAGAACCTTAGAATAAGGCCCAAAAAGACGCACTTATCTACAGCAGACTTCTGATGCCACAAGGTAGTTCAATGATGGCCCAATCTATGTTTTCCCTTCCCTGTTTTCTGCCAGAAATGGCCAAACAACTAACTGGAAAATGTCAAAGAATAATTTCTCAAGACAGACGAGTGATGGCTGGTGTACTTTTGTGAGGGGTAATTTTACATTAGCTAGCCCTGTAGAAAACAAAAGACATTGTAGTCAAACTTCTATTTAACATGCTGCCCAGTTTAACAAATCAATGCAAATAGGCAGAGAATCAATCGTGTTAAGTTTTCTGTTAGTAAGCTATATTAAAAATAGCTGCCAGGTTTTAAATAGTGCATCTGGACAAATGTCCTTCAGACAATGAAAGACATTTTGACATTCCAGTGGTTGTACACATTCATTGCACCTGCAAACTCTCTATTCATTTCAGCTCACTAGAAGCCATTGCCAATTTAGGCTGATGGATTCAATCTTTTCAAAACTGACACTGGAGTCAGTCTTTTTGAAGAAAAAGAGTACTATGAAAGAAAGAGGCTGTCAGGCAGCAAAATGTTGCAAGAGATTTGAAGAGATGAGGTTTCAGGGAGACACGTCCCTGCCCTATGCTGTAGGACATGATGTAGACCAGTTATTTGTTTTAGGTAAGGTAGCCCACTGAAGAGTATTCATTAGGTTTAAATCACAAAGTTATGTTTTGCTAACTGAACTAAATTGATCATCACTGGGGTCCTGCAGTTCATCTTGCTGTGAAACAAAGCAGTTTAATCCCTGATATCAAGCCTCACTTAGTGATAACTTGGCATCATAATAAGGAACTGTACCCTTTATGACCTCTCCACAGTTTTCAATTTGCTGATCACATAACCCTCCTCTAACTGCTTTCCATCATTCCAATAAAACAAAGAACTGTGGATGCTGCAAATCTGAAACGGAAACAGAAATAGCCGATGAAACTCTAG
Organism: Chiloscyllium plagiosum; assembly: GCF_037043375.1. Lineage (NCBI taxonomy): Eukaryota > Metazoa > Chordata > Chondrichthyes > Orectolobiformes > Hemiscylliidae > Chiloscyllium > Chiloscyllium plagiosum. The sequence goes on along the minus strand of NW_028270139.1, from coordinate 35,540,237 downwards.
CAGTATCTTTGGGGAGAAAGTAGAGTTAATGGCTTGAGTCACCAGACTGAGTTTCACCAGCAATTTCTGTTTTTGTTTGCTCTCCACCATTGTCCAGTTCAGTTGGAATTACTATTGTTTCCAGTTTTTGTTCTCACCTATCTGGTCAACACTGCTGCCTTACAATGCCGGGGACCCAGGTTTGACGATAGGCTTGGGTGACTGTGTAAAGTTTGCGTGTTTTCCTTGTCTATGCAGATTTCTACCAGGTGTACTGGTTTCCTCCCACAGTCCAACAATGTTAAATTGCACCGCAGTGTCCAGGGATGTGCGGGCTAGGTGGTTTCGCCATTGTAAATGAGGGGTTACAGGGATAGGGTGAAGGGATGGGTTTGGTTGGGCTGCTCTTCAGAAGGTCAGTGCAGACTCAATGGGCTGAATGGCCTCTAAATGCACTGTAGGGATTCTATGATTCTAATGATTGTCAGAGAATCAAGTCTGAGCATGTCTCTTCATGCTCCCACAGTGTTTCCCTGCTGTCCTCCAAGGGTCTTCCTTGGACCCCACAGTTTCTCATCTCTCTGCTGTACCTTGGCAGCCTCATTTGGTAAAGGTAAATATCAAGACACCATAGTCCTACCAGATCATAGAGCTGATTTCTCATTAGAGATAAATGATTGTGGTAGTTTAATCTATGGTGCCTCAGGTGACTAAGCAGTTCAATGTTGGATCCACACACCCTATCACAGGTAAGGCAGTCTTGGTTTAGTAGGTGGGTTTTCATATTTTTTGTTCCATCACACTTGGCCTCCACCTATGCCTATAAAATATGCTCGAGATGATTAGCACTTTCACAGATTATTCTTCTCCACTTTAGGGACAAGATATTTCTATTAGCCAGTGGAGATAATTCCATTACCATCTTGAAAACCTCTTCTCATGACAAAGCTCAAAGTACAGAGTTGATTTGGAAGGCTTGAACCAAACACGCACATGAATTGGCCCACCCAGCTTAGCAACCAATGCCTTGATGCTCGGGATGTAGGATTGAGAGAGGATATTGATAATGAATGTGGGGGAGGTCGTGCTGTTGACATTTTTTTTAGAAGTTTAAGATATCTGCTGCACATCAGCCATCTCTCCAATGTATACATAAGGCAATGCAGCACTAGTGCACTGTAAACCACGAGGATGCTGTCGAGTTTGAGGTCCTTGTTATCAAACACTCTCTTCCTCAAGCAGCTAAAAGCTGCACTGACACACTGAAGGCAATATTGAATTTCATCATTGATCTTTGCGCTTGATGAAAGAAGCTCTCAAGATATGAGAATTGAGCCACGTTGTCCAGTGCTTCACCATGACTTTTAATAATTGCAGGAGACAGTGACATAGTGAGATGAGGCTGGTAGAGGGCCTTTGATTTAAGGAAATTTAGCTTATATTTAGACATACATTTTGTTAAAATTATAGCCTGTTCTTATTGAGACTCTATAGTGATTCATCCTCCACCACTGTAAACTAATTCGATGTTTAGACAAAGACAAGTAGAAGAATGGTGGTGGCAAGTTGCTTCGACCCACAAGTATCACAGCATCCAGGAAATATGGGCATACGTTTCTGATAAAGGTCTTTTGCCCCAAACGTCAATTCTTCTGCTCCTCGGATGCTGCCTGATCTGCTGTGATTTTCCAGCACCACACTTTCAACTCTAATCTCCAGCATCTGCAGTGTTCACTTTTGCCTATATTTCTTTTACTGACCTGCTTGCAGATGTAGGATTCACTATGTATCATTGTAATGCAGCGCGTTCTTAGTAAGGCAGCTCCCAGTCTCATGAGTGCACAAATGCCAAACTTTTCACAATATCCCCAGAATGTAATGGTGAGAATTGCCACTTATGTGTGCTTTCCATAACTTACATACTAAGAACAGACAAAGGTTACATGGAGAGCCTTAAGGTCCTGAACAACTTGAGGAAACACGATTTTCCTGTCCTTTCTTTCTTTATAACTGTTCAATTCCCATGGTGTTTTTCTCTGCTCCGTTCTGTTTTATTAATTTCCGTTAGACTAGGTTTGACCACTTCAGGCTATTGTTGCTCTTCCAGTTTTGTTCTGATGAAGGGTCATCGGACTTAAAATGTTAATTCTGTTTATCTCTCCACAGACGCTGCCAGACCTGCTGTACTTCTCCAGCACTTTCAGTTTTTATTTTAGGTTTCCAACTTTTGCAATTCTTTGTTTTATATTATTGTATACTTCAAATATTGCCTGTATATTCAGTACTGGTCTCTTTGATTTACTTGATAATTATTCTCCATGATCATTGCTGTTCTTAAGTTCATAATTGCTTGGATTGACTCCTACTCTTCTGCTAGTTCACTAAATTTGTTAGTTTGCACTGTTCCACTATGCAGCTGGGCTCTAGAAAAAAAGGCTTGGCTTTAAGTCCCGCATGCTCCGGAGGTATTCCATAACATCTCTGAACAAGGGCGACGCAGTGGCTCAGTGGTTAGCACTGCTGCCTCACAGCACCAGGATCCCAGGTTCGATTCAAGCATTGGGTGACTGTGCGGAGTTTGCACATTCTCGTGGGTGGGTGGATCCCGTGTCTGCGTGGGTTTCCTCCCCCAGTCCAAAGATGTGCAGGCCAGGTGAATTGGCCATGCTAAATTGTCCATAGTGTTAGGTGCATTAGTCAGAAGGAAATGGGTCTGGGTCAGTTACGCTTCGGAGGGTCAGTGTGAACCGAAGGGCCTGTTTCCACACTGTAGGGAATCTAATCAAAAGTTGATTTAAAGATATCTACAGATGGACCATTAGAAGGTACTACTGGCTAGACTGTATACAAACTTGATGTTCTAATTCTGCCAATATTAACTCCGTAATTTAGTTCCTTACCAAAGAGAAAGTATTCCTATCTGATTTTCTCACATGCAAAACCAACACTTCTCGACATTGAATTTCATTTTCCACCATTTTGTCTGTTCATTTCATCTTTGTTCCTATGTAACTTTATACTTCCATCAGGCAGCTTAAATCAGTCAGCGACACATCTATCAATGACTTAGTCCCTTCCCAGGCTTCAACTATTCTAAAAAAAAGCACCTCATTGAGTCTCAGACTGTAAAAGCTGCCACGATGAATAGGATCATAGAGGAGAGTAACATTAGATTGTTAATCCACCTTGACATCTATCAACCCAAATCCATAGGAGTTACAATCAAAATTCTTGAGTAGATTTGTGAAAATACATATAAGACCATAAGACATAGGAGTGTAAGTAGGGCCATTCGGCCCATTGAGTCCACTCCACCATTCAATCATGGCTGATGGGCATTTCAATGCCACTTACCAGCACTCTCTCCGTATCCCTTAATGCTTTGCAAGATTAAGAATATGTCAATCTTTGCCTTGAAGACATTTAATGTCCTGGCCTCCACGGCGCTCCATGGCAATGAATTCCACAGGCCCAATACTCTCTGGCTGAAGAAATGTCTCCTCATTTCCATTTTAAATTGACCCACTCTAATTCTAAGGCTGTGCCCATGGGTTCCAGTATACACCCGCCTGACGGAAACAAATTCCCAGCGTCCACCTTTTCTAAGCCATGCATTATCTTGTATAAGTATCATGCAGTTTGAACAGTTAGTCAGAGCCGCAAACAGAACTGCCAAAAGACCAACATATGTATGCTGCTAGTAAGAACTTTTTGAGATGTACCTGTCTGGAGGAGGAATTTGCACAGAAAAAATAATCAACATCTACCTTGAGAGCAAATCTACAGAGAAAGATACAAAGAGAAGATTCAATAGCTGGCTGGTTTTGAAATTTGAATTTTGCTGTAAATCATAATCGGAACTTGTGTGGGACCAGAACTGTAGAGGGGAAGGTAAAAGATAGGTTTGGATAAATGAATTGTAAGTAATTGTCAGCTAATATTCTCTGTTATACTTTTAAAAAGTTGTTAATTTTTACATTAAGTAGTGCCTTTTGGAATAGTAGTGCCTTTCTTTGCCTCTCGAATTTTCACAGATTACAGAACAGGATAAATCTTTTCCGTGTTGCTGTTTTAATTTAGTTGGGGAGGGGGGAACCTTGTGTCGTAACAGTTTGGGGGCTTTTGTCTGAGATTTGAACAGGTTTAGACAGATTTGAATAGATTTGGGGTACAAAAGCCCTGCAGAAATAAACACTTGCAGGTTAGTGTCCTGGATATTTAAATAAAATGTAGGTGAGGCAAATTGTTTAATTTCAGTGATTTGTGGTTGATTAAAGTACAAGTGAAAGAAATGGCTCTTAAAATTGCTAAAGAGTTTCAGGGATTTGAAGATGATTCTCAAAAATGCTAAGAAAGTTTAGAAGGAAAGTAATAAGCCACACTTTTAGCAAAGAAGTTGGATTTGGGTTTAACCAAGGACAAAAGTAAAACTGAATTGTAAGGGAGTTACTCAAACACTCAAAGAAACAGACAAGTGCAGTAGAAGGTGAAAAACTTAAATTACAATTGAGGAAAATGAATTAGAAGTTTAAGAAAGAGAGAGAGAGAGGAAAGGAAAGGGAGAGAGAAAGAGAGAGAAGAGACAGAGAGAGAGGAGAAAGAGAGAGAAAATATTCTCTGCTGAGCAAAGAGAGCGCGAGAAAAGGGGGAGAGGGATAGGGAGAGAGAGAGAGAGAGAATTTGAACTTGAGAAGTTGCGACTTAGTCAGAAAAGTCAAGTTAACAGGATGGGGATTCAAAGAGAACGTGGTAATATATATAAATATGTCAAAACTCTGCCACATTTAATGAGAGAGATGTTGAAGCCTTCTTTATTTCATTTGAAAAATTGGCTAGGCAGATGGAGTGGTCCGAGGATTTATGGGTAATGCTAGTTTGGATTAAACTGGTAGGCAGACCTAGTGAGGTATTTGCCGTGCTGTCAGATGAGGGGTCAAGTGATTACAAAGATGGAAGGAGGATCATTGTGGTTGCACCTTTTGATTAGTATATGTTACCTTTCGTTGAAAAAAATATAAACAAAATGGATTTTCTGACTTTGCACGATCAGTGAATAGCCTTACCTGCTGTAGTTGCATATTTGATATTTTGGTATGTTAGCCATTTTTGAGAAGATTTGTAGTTCAGGTTGATGATAAGTATGTAAGTTAGCTCGCTGAGCTTGAAAGTTTGTTTTCAGATGTTTTGTCACCTGACAAGGTAACATTATCAGTGAGAGTCTCTGGTGAAGGCTGGTGGTATGTCCCGCCTCTCTATTTATAGAGAGGTTTCTTGGTTTCTTAAGGTGGGTGGTGTCATTTCCAGTTCTTTTTTTCAAGGGAAGATAGATAGGGTCTAAATTGATGTGGTTATTGATGGAGTTCTGGTTAGAATGCCATGCCTCTAAGAATTCTTGTGTGTACCTTTGTTTCGCCCGTCCTAGGATATGTGTGTGTGTTATCCCAGTCAAAGTGGTATCCTTCTTTGCCTGTATGTATAGAAACTACTGATAGTGGGTCGTGTATTTTTGCGGTCAGTTGGTGTTCATTTATCCTGCTGGCAAGTTTCCTGCTTGTTTGTCTGATGTAGTGTTTTCTTTACAGTTCTTGCATGGTAAATGACGTTAGTTTTGCTGGTGGTATTTATTGGATCCTTTAGGTTCATTAGTCGCTGTTTAAGTGTGTTGGTAGGTTTGTGGGCTACCATGATGCCAAAGGATGTGAGTGGTCTGGAAGTCATTTCTCATATGTATTTGATATAAGGTAATGTGCTATAGTGTTTGGTTCTGCTGTGTCTGCTTGTTTGGGTTTGTTCCTGAGGAATCAGTGAATTGTGTTTATTGGATACCCGTTTTTCTTGAAGACATTGTAGAGATATTTTTCTTCTGCTTTTTGTAGTTCTTGGATGCTGTGATATAAGGTAACTCATTGAAATAATGTTTTGATGCAGCTCCATTAGTGGATGTTGGGATGATTGATTCTGAAATTAAGTATTTGGTCAATGTGTGTTGTTTTTCTGTACACGCTGGTTTGAAGCTCTCCGTAAACCGTACATTCAATTGTCATGTCTAGGAATGAGAGTCTATTGTTGTTCTCCTCCTCTTTTGTGAATTTTATGCCTGTCAGGGTATTGTTGATGGTGTTGTATGTTTCCTCTAATTTGTTCCATTTTGTGATGACAAAGCTGTCATCCAAGTAGCAGACCCAAAGTTTGGGTTGGATAGATGGAAGGGCAGTTTGTTCAAATCTCTGCATTACTGCTTCCACTATGAGCCCTGATATTGGTGACCCCATAGATGCTCCATTTACTTGTTTGTAGGTTTTGTTATTGAATGTGAAGTGAGTGGTGAGGCACAGGTTCACTAGCTTGAGGATGTTATCTTTGCTGATAAAGTTGGTGTTTGTGGTTGTGGTTTTCCGAGTAGTGATGCCAGAGTTTCTTTGGCCAGGTCGATTATAATTGATGTGAAACATCAAAGGAGACCATTATTTCATCCTTTTCTATCTTGGTGTCTTTGATTGTGTTCAGGAATTCTTGGGTAGAGTGAATGGAGTGGCGTGAATCTTCAATTAGCTGTTTTAGATTTTGGTGGAGTTCTTTGACTCGTCTGTATGTCGGTGTACCAGGTAGGGAGACTATGGGTCTGAGTGTGTGCTGAGTATTACTGTTGACTGAATATACTGGAAATTCTGAAGTGCTCAACTTGAATTTCTGATCATTACAATTTACACTGTGTGCTAAAATTTCCAACATGTGCTTTTAGTGGGTGAGACACCCACCAGCAGAGCAAAGTTGGTAAGTTAGTAAGTTACCTCTGTCAAGAAATAAACCAAAAACATGTAACTGCAGAAAGCCTGAGCAGATTAGAGAAGTATGTTTCATTTCAAGCCTCTGACATTATGCACATGTAGAACGATTTTTGTACCTATTGTCAGCATAACTTTCAATCAGGTTTGCGCATTTGTACTATGCAGATGTATATAAAAAATTAAACCTGACATTTCTTGTCAAATATTGAAACATTTCTAAAGTAAACCATACAAATTTCTCATTGGGGGTAAACCAGACAAATTCCTTTACCAGTATGCATTCAAACTCAACCAGTATTGCAATACTGTAGTGCATCAGTGCATTTTGGACAGTTGGGAAAATCTCCATTTATATTGATTCTTGCAATGTTACAATGTCTACCTCAAGTTGGGATCTTTTTTTGTAAGTTGACAATAAGATCCCAGTCATTTCAAGGCATACAACCTTATTGTCCATGAAATAGATTTATTTCTCACTAAAAATTCAAAGTATAACACGTAATAAAGAAATTGACAATGAGAAAATAGAGTTATTGGAGAGATGTTGTAAATGGCAGTTCCTCAATTTTAAATTATTCTGGAATGTCATTCAAATCATAAGCAATTACATTGTGTCAGTCTTGGTTCAGTTGGTGGTATTTTCACTTTTAAGTGTCTCTAAGACTGGAGCAGAAAAATCAAAACTGACCATCCATTGAAGCACTGAGGGAGTTAGACGTGCTATCTTTTAGATGAGATCATAATCTGATGCTCTGAATCCACTCTCAGATGGATGTAAAAGATCATGGCTGTACTCCAAAGAAGAACATGGAAACTATTCTTGATGCCCTTTATCCCTTAACTAACATCACAAAAACAACATATAACTTGGTCATTACCATGTTATTATTTGAGATTGTTGGGTGCTAATCAGTTGCCATACCTTTTATACCACAAAATGCAAATGTTTCAAAAGTACCTAAATGACTTTAAAGTGCTTTGAGATGTCAATTGGTCGCAAAAAGTACTATATCAACGCAAATCTTTTCACTTATATAGTAACATTAAGCTAACTTTACAGAAGTACAACTTATGTTTGTAAACTTAACCTTTATATGGTGGTCTTTAACAGTGAAGTATCATCATTGAATACACGTCTAATTGGGTCATTCTGCTTTTTGGGCTTCCAGAAACAGTTATAGAAGTTTCCTGAACACAATTTTAAAAGTAGAATACATATTATTATTTTGGAAATTGCCCCTATCCAACACCACATTTAGGAGGAACACACTGGTTATATGTTGGATCAATTTTTATTATGCATTTAGCTTTCTCTGAAAATGTTCACCTTATTCATTTAAATAGGTCTTGTGTTCTCATACTGCAGGTTCGTGCCTTAATGGGCTAGATTTTCCTACAGTGGGGGAATCTCATGGCATGTGCTATTAATTAGGCTTGTCATGCACCCTTTGCTGAAAAATGTTTTTCACACAAAGTTGCTGAAGTTGTCAATAAGCCTAACAACAGCAGCCTTTATTTTGTTGTTAAACAACAGTGTCGTTTAATTGTTAGTAAATAGAAATAACAACATCTGTAACTTAGCCACTGATTTCTTTTTCAGGATAGAAAGAGAATCATTTTATGATGAAATTGTTAAAACGGAACTTGCTCAGCAGTTGCTACTATAACTGTTAGGACTTAGATATTGATATTGTGTATGCAATCTATATTTCTGAAATGATTTAAGTACCGGTTTCTTTGTTTAATTTATACCAAACATAATGTTAGCGATTCTTCTAGTACAACCCAAAAAGTCTTTTTGGTAGACTGAGAGCTGACTCAGATGTTGGGTTGTGGACAGACAATGATCACAAGAGAAAGAACATGCCCAGAAACATAATCACAGGTGAGTTAAACTGCACCAAGACTCACTGAACCTTGGAATAAAAGCACAGACCAGTTTAATTAGGATGCAGTAATCAGGATATGAGTAGTTCTGATGACTCATGGACCCATCATCCCATTGCGAGGGTAACATGAAGGTGAAAGCACTGTGCCAATGGGATGGTGACATGATTGCAAATACAGGTCAGATAGAAAGGTACAAGCATTGGATGTGGAGATTTGTGGCTATAGTTGGAAGGGTGAATAGCTTGGATGGCAACCTATATAAGGGCAGCCCTCAGCCTCTAACTTTTCATGGCTATTTTCCCTCGGAGGCTGAGGGGTGACCTTATACAGGTTTATAAAATCATGAGGGGCATGGATAGAGTAAATAGACAAAGTCTTTTTCCCAGGGTGGTGGAGTCAAAAGCTAGAGGGCATAGGTCTAAGGTTAGAGGGGCAAGACTTTAAAGGGATCCAAGAGGCAACTTTTTCACGCAGAAGGTGGTCTGTATATGGAATGAGCTGCAAGTGGAAGTAGTGGTGACTGGTACAATTACAACATTTAAAAGGCATCTGGATGACTATATGAATAGGAAGAGTTGAGAGGAATATGGGCCAAGTGCTGGCAAATGGGACCAGATTTATTTAGGATATCTGGTCAGCATGGATGAGTTGCAATGAAGGGTCTATTTCCATGCTGTATATCTCTAAGACTCTATAACAGGCGTTGTAGACAGGATGGTTCTAATATCCAACCTTGTCATTCTCTAAAGAAACCAAGCAACTGGACTGACAGTATACATTATCAGATTAGATTAGATTCCCTACAGTATGGAAACAGGCCCTTTGGCCCAATCAGTCCACACTGACCTATTTCCTTCTGACTAATGCACCTAATACTATGGGCAAATTAGCATGGCCAATTCATCTGACCTGCACATCTTTGGACTGTGGGAGGAAACCGGAGCACCCCGAGGAAACCCATGCAGACATGGGGAGAATGTGCAGACTCCACACACACAGTCACCCGAAGCTGGAAACAAACCTGGGACCCTGGTGCTGTGAGGCAAAAGTGCTAACCACTGAGCCACCGTGCCGCCCTCATTTGTTTCAGAATTTTTACATTGATATTGATTTATGTACCAAGGGAATTAGGTTAATAAAAGAGTTGGTTGCAACATAAGTAAATGTACAATGAGTTGCTGATGTCCAGATTATACCCCGGAACCACAAGGGTTAAGTAATGGACCCTGGATAAGGGATAGTTTACAGAACTGACAACAATGCATCAAAAGACATAGGATATCTCGGACCTGTGGGAACAAGGTAAACAATAGCATAAAATCTTAATCAATCTTATTTGAGGGTTAAGAAATAACAGTGGAAAAATTGAGAAAAATGCTGAATTAAAGGGGATGAAATCAATATCAATGCAGGAACAGCAAGAGAAATAAAGGAAAGGATTTTATCAGCAGTCTGGGGACTTCAAAGAAGGTATATTGGGAAATGTGTGGAGGGCAATACAGTAAATTCACACCATGGTCAGGCTATCAGGACATGCTACCAATGCCAAGACAGAATTTGGAGAGGTGCTTGCCCAATATAAGTTAGCAGCTATTTCACATAATTTACAGTGCCTTTAACATCTTGCTGACATTTTATGTGGTGTGGGAAGGCTAACAGCTAAATGGAGGCAGCCTTTTTGTTGCAGTCTGATGGTGAGGCAAGGCCTCATGGGCCAAAGAAGAGACAGCAGACAGGTAAAGGCCAATAAACATTGCCCTGGAGAGGTTTCCTGTCAGTCCCATGAATTTGATAAAAGTATACACATGTTCCTAATAAATAGTCCTAATGACCTGCAGCAAATTAGTTTATACATATCGCACAAATACAACAATTCTATGACATTCAATGCATGTTAGTGGTAAAGTAGAGAACATTACTACCAGAACAGCAATTCTTGGACATTCACAGTTAACCTTGCACCAGCCTTTTGTCTGAAGTTGCTGTACTATTTTAGCATCATGATTATTTTTGATGATAAATTCTGGCCCTATTATAAACCGCACCACATATTGTTAGGGTACAAACTGAAGGAGCAATTTCCCAACAGAAAAGAAGTCAAAGAATTATAACATAGAAATCACTGGAAAATCTCAACAGCTTTGGCAGCAACTATGTTGCAACACAAGAGTTCTGAAGAAGTGTCAACTGGAACTATGACATTAATTCTGATTTCTCTCCACAGATGCTGCCAGACCTGCTGAGATTTTCCAGTAATTTCTGTTTTTATTTCTTTTTTTTCTTTTACCCCCACACATCTGCCTTACAGCAATAGTGCTCATTTTTCCCCAGCACCCATGTTGTGTGTGCGTGCAGGTCATAGTGAAAAATGATGAGTGCAGAAATCTTTATTTATATTCAACCACCAGGAAGAAAGGAAACACCCGAGTGGCCAGTGACAAGCAGTGCCTTTCTCAACAAAAGGCAATGCTGAGTGATCAATAAAGTAAAAGGGAGGACAGGGATTAAGTCAAAAGAGTTGGAGGGGGAAATAAAGCACTCTACACACCAAGGTGCCCACCTCTCCCTGAATATCTCAAGGGTGCTGGTAGACACCGCATGCTCCTTCTCCAGGGACACCTGGGCTGGGCATAACTATGGCAGAGGGGCAGGCAATCGGCCATAATGATCCCCTCCACAGCCCGCTACCTGGACCTGTTTATGGCCAGCCTGGCCAGGCCCAGTAGCAGATCCACAGGAGATTCTCTGATCTAACCTCCCCCTTCCACACTGGGTGCCCAAACATCAGGAGTGTGGGGCTGAAGTGCAACTAAACACATAAAAGAAGATTTTTAAGAAAATTAAAAAGGAAATGCAAATGCCCACACCCAATATTTACATGGTCCATGGACTCCACAGAACAAGCAGTTGAGCTGGGGGTCCGTCACCGCAATCTGAAATTGCAGGAGATTGCTGTGTGCAACACAATCCACCCCAGATCCCTGACAGAAAGGGGGACAATTCCCACGTATAGAGCCCTCCACTGGGGATCCCCACCGCCCGGTGCTAAATGAGCATGCCAAGGCATGTCCAGGTGGCAGATAAGGGATAAGAGATGTACAGTGTGCAGCAGTAGTTGATACAGGGCACTATGTTTTACATTCCTAAAGGGGACAAAACTAAAATTCCGGAGGCGGCTCAGGTTATAGGGCACAGGCTCCCCCGGGAAGTATGGGACCTTGGGGCCAATGTGAAATTCCGTTCGAACAGGAGTACGCGTGGAGGGGATTCCACCGCACACCTGAGCATCCTGCAACTGGTGCACTGTGTCAGGTCCGAGCACTGTCATTTTAAGGCATCAAATGGCATATTTCTGTTTTCATCTCAGGTTTCCAGCATCTGCAGTTGTTTAGGCTTTTAAGTCAAAGGATTCCCTTGTTACTCAAAACAGCATAAGCAAAGATCCAAGGCTAGAATACTCAATTAACACCTTAAAAGACAGGAAGCAGATGAAAAGAATTACTCTAATTACACTCACAATAACACTTTTAAAAATTTAATTGGCACTTGGTCTCCTTTTTTCTTTTCCAAAATACATCTGAAGAGAACTATCATCACATCAAGAGTGATATCAACACGTTAGTAGGTGTAATATTGTGCCCTACCCTGTGGAGGATTTTATGGCAGGAAGGTTACTTAATTAGATGGGAGAGTGGTGTGCACAGACCCTGTCATCTACTGCTGATTGGGGACCTTAACTGGCCAATTAATGCCTACTTAAGCATCTTGGCCCACAAGTGCTAGCACAAATCAGTGGTAGGCAGGGAACTCACCATGTGGACAGAATGGCGAGCAAACCTTGTCGTGTTTGTTTGCAAGCTGCTGGGGAAGTGCCTCACTCAAAGGTACTAATCAAGGGATTGAGGGACCTGGCATTGGGAATATGTGAAAGTGGGAGGTTTTGGAAAACTAATCACCTGGCCTTGCTGCTGATCCCCTCCTTTCTCTTTCTACCTTCTGACCGTCAGCCCAAGATTCTCTTTCTGTTAACACTCGGTCCTGTCTTGATCTGAGGCCTCAGCATGGTGTGTAGTGTACTGGCAGAAGCCACAACTGTACTAGTGGTGCAGCTGACTGCAGAAGAGCTTCAAGCTTCTGGTTGGCTGACAGCTGTCATCAGGTGAGATTCTGCCCGGCCCCTTGATCCTGAAGAAGGCATGCCACTGGCTAATTCATTACATTTGGGAAAATAAAGTTTTTATTTTAACTTGGAACTGAAGATATGCATGAAATAGCTTAATGTACAAAGGTAAGGACAGTATACCTCAAACAAGCTGTTTAAGGTCAGACTGATTATGCAGTAATTATGCAGATTATTTGCATATCTACATTTTGTTTGAGCAATCTTTAAAAAAACAGCTTATCTTGTATCATCCTGTCATGAGGCAAAATTTTCATTATGCTTATTTTTCACTGACAATTATTTTCTGTATCCAGCTGCGAGAAAATTTATCCATAATATGGAAAAACTACACACAGCATTTTCTAATTTAAAATAGTTATCCAGAAACCTTAAATTCACAGCGGAGGAAAGCTTTGCAAGCCAACCTAGCTGTATAACACATTTATTTATCAGCAGACAGCATGGACAACTGCACATACTACTTAAACCAGCAACATCTCAATATTGTTTATCTTTTTGCAGAATTTAGTACCACAAAACATTAATGTTAATTGGGGATGTCATCAGAACATGTTAGGCTGTATCATTATTAAGAGAGTGGACAAGAATAAAGCCAGAGGCCTCTCTCCCACTGGCTCAGGATTAGAAACAACCTGGTCTTGTACACCGACTTCTTTTCTCAGTCACTTTGACACTGGCATCCGACTAACTTCAATCATATTACATTACAATAGACTGACTGCTGGAAGCTGCTTCTTTGCAGCAGTATGATGATACATATGTGTCTTCACTGTTTTTATAGACATGGCAATTGTCAATACTATTGGTGTCCCAAAGGATGTCAACAGTTGATGGCACAATATAATACTATGCCACCTTTATAAACAGCAACAGTTATTCACATCTACCACTGATGATAAAAATAATGAGCTTCAGGAGGCTGTATCAAGTGAATCATGGTGTGGATGGTCTGGAATATTGCAACATCACTTGCAACGTCATGGGCATTGGCCTCCCATAGCCCATCTCCCTAGTTGTTGGCATTTGACATGTGCCAGTCACAAGATCCAATCTCCGATCCACTTACAGGCCATATTAGCACTTCAATGCTACTAGTCCGGTTGTACTGGCAACTATCATTGTAATTCTGCAGCAAGGTCAACTTCACTAAAGATACGGATCTTGTTCATGGATTGGACCAGATTCTTTCTTTGGGCTCTTCATTCTGAGTCTATCTGGATACTAACAGCTTTGTATTGCCTTGCCTTGTCTTTTTCTGCTTTGCCCCCTCAGCCAGAGATACCACTTCAAATTACTGTTGTCTTGCTGTACCATTTAGTGCATTCACAAAGACTGGAATTTTGTCATTATTGTCAACAGGTTTGACAAGGGGTACAGACTTTGCTAAGGGGGTCCTGGCACAGTATGTCATGAGCAACCTTAGATACCAGACCAGGCCCTGTTCAGGGCTGTCAGTCAAAATTCTCACGTTAAAGCGGTGTGGAGCCAAATGATGGCAGCACATCTTGACTCTTTCTGTCCTATTGTGGGCTGTTTGCCTCCTAGAATATGAGAGAGGGAGAGAGAAAGAGATATTATACAAGAGGAAAGTGGGTTACACAGCTATTACTGTTGGTGCCACTGGGCAGATGTCCTGAGCAAGTGAGTAGGCAGTATGGAGGGCAAGCAGGATTAGGAATGTAATGAGTTGGGCAACAGTGAGAATGGTAGAGCATGAGTCTTGGGACAAAGTAGATATGGTCGGTGTCAGAGGTGAGGTGAGGTGTCAGAGAGAAGATGGTGACACTTATATTGGCAAAGTGGAGAAGGACTCCCCTCCTTCTGACAGTATTGGGCATTCCTCCAGATGGTCAAGCCTGCTTTAACTAGGGTGGCAACATTGAACCAGGCTGGCAACTTCAATCTAGTGTTGTAACCTACACTGCTGATTCTTTGTAGAAGGAAATCCTGTGTCAGCACCATCCTGTCCAGCAGGACCTCCAAAAGTAAGGTGCCAATACTTCCTTGTCTGCCATGTCAGGGGCAAATGTCAGAAAGCATGAAGGGCAACGCTGGACGAACAGTGCTTGTCCAGGTGCACCATGAGCTTTCAAAGATTGTGTGAGCATCAGGGGTGCCAGTCTTGCAGTGGATATCCGCTGAGTGGCAGGTTTATCCAGAATGAGCACACAGTAAGGTGGGGCAGAAATTGGGCATGAGAGACGCTATAGGTGTAGAGTAGGTAATTTAGAAAATTTAAAATGTAAAATAATCGTTAGGCATGTTTGGTAAGATATAGTGAGGGAACAATTCTGGATACAGAATTGGCTGGCTGAAAGAAGACAACGAGTGGTAGTGGATGGAAAGTATTCCACATAGAGGTCGGTGACCAGTGGTATCCTGCAGGGATCTGTTCTTGGGCCTCTGGTCTTTGCAGTTATTATAAATTACTTAGGTGAAGAGGGGAAGAGTGAGTTAGTAAGTTTGCCAATGACACAAAAGGTTGGTGGTGTTGTAGATAGCGTAGAGAGCTATTGCAGCTATAAGACATTGACAGGATGCAGAGCTGGGCTGATAAGTGGCAGATGGAGTTCAACCTGTATAAATGTGAAGTGATTCATTTTGGAAGGTCAAATTTGAATACAGGATTAAAGACAGGATTCTTGGTAGTGTGGAGGAACAGTGGGATCTTGGGGTCCACGTACATAGATCCTTCAAAGTTGCCACCCAAGGTGATAGGGTTGTTAAGAAGGCATATGGTGTTTTGTCTTTCATTAACAGAGGGATTACGTTTGAGAACTGCAAGGTTTAGCTGCAGCTCTATAAAACCTTGGTTAGACCACACTTAGAATATTGTGTCCCGTTCTGGTCGCCTCATTATAGGAAGCATGTAGATGCTTTTGAGATAGTATAGAGGAGATTTACCAGGGTGCTACCTGGATTGGAGGGCATGTCTTATGAAGACAGGTTGAGTGAGCTAGGGTTTTCACACTAGAGAGGAGAAAGAAGAGAGGTGACTTGATAGAGGTGTACAAGATAATGAGAGGCATAGATAGAGTAGATAGCCAGAGACTTTTCCTCAGGGCAGAGATGGCTGTCACGAGGGGGCATAATTTTAAGGTGATTGGAGGAAGATATAGGGGAGATGTCAGAAGTAAGTTCTTTATGCAGAGAGCGGTGGGTGCGTGGAATGCACTGCCAGCGGTGGTAGTAGAGTCAGATACATTAGGGACATTTAAGCGACTGCTGGACAAGCACCTGAAAAATGGCAGTAAATTGAGGAGTGTGTAGGTTAGATTGATCTTAGATTAAGATAAATGCTCAGCATAATATTGTGGGCTGAAGGGCCTGTACTGTGCTGTACTGTTCTGTTTTGACCCATTTGGCCTCCTGGTGACAAACGCTCCAAAAAACTCAATGCGTTTTGGATTTAAGCAAACAAAAACATAAGATTCAGCCCGATCTTTTGGGTATAAGGTGCAATAGTCCTCAGATCACCAGTTCTGTCTGCCTGCTAGTTGTTAGTTTCTCATTTTTGAGACAAAAAGAAGACAAGACTAGTTTAAATAGCTAGACAAATATGAACTAAATTTTAAAGTTTAGTACCAAAAATTTCATTAACAGAACAGAACAAAAGTAAATGGGGAACAAGGCAAGACCAAAATCGAGTTAAGTATATTGCTTTTAATATGTGTACAAAACATATATATGAATAATATCCTTCAAATTCAGTTTCCATAAAGCTTACTGAATTAGTGCCAGACCATACTGAGGTTTGTATAACCCTGAAATATTCTCTGGCATATTTGTTGAACCAAATGGACTGCTTGGTTATAGTCCACATGTACTGTCTATGTTCTGAGGGTTCTTTTTTCCATAAAAAGGAGAAAAATTGAATTGAAAAAAATGTTTTTAGTTTCTCGGATTTACTGTGTTTGGTTTGCTGATGAATTAACACTTTGCCAAATATAATTAATGTAAGTGCAATAGTACAGCTGTTATGACTCTATGAATGGAAACATACTAATAGGCACACACTGAAGCGGGGAGTTCTTCCAAGCTGCACTAAGAAAGGAAGAAATGATAAAGTAATGCATCTTCATAATGGCT
The DNA here is from genome assembly GCF_037043375.1 of Chiloscyllium plagiosum. Lineage (NCBI taxonomy): Eukaryota > Metazoa > Chordata > Chondrichthyes > Orectolobiformes > Hemiscylliidae > Chiloscyllium > Chiloscyllium plagiosum. The sequence continues at coordinate 35,523,308 of NW_028270139.1, read as the reverse complement.
TCAGTGATTTATTTGTGGTTTAAGATATTTTGGTGGCTTCTTAACTGAATTCAATTTTTTTCTAAAATCACTAACAGGTTTGTTTTCCATTTCTAAAGGGTTAACTCAAGATTACTTTTACATTTTTAATGATATTTCACAAACACAAATTACATCTGGGAATTGAGTCACAAAAAATAATTAATACAACTCAGATAACTGGAGTAAAAAAATCTGTGTCAGATATATGGCCTTTAATGAAATCTTTAAGCTGCATCATTCATAATCCACTTGGCAAAATAAAAAAAATTCCAAAGGTGATTGTTACAAGGAGTAGAAAACCTCTCAATTGGCAAAGAACCTGTCTTGAAGTTGGGTTTGACACGTCATTGAGACAAAGAAAGGAGTGAAAATTTACCTTGAGTAGTGGTGCAATACAGGTAGTGTCAGATTAACTGCCAGTTATTGCAGGGTTTGATATTTAATTCAATTGACTGTAAAGGAATTGAATAGCAGATACTGAGTGTAACAGTCTGAATATCTGATACCATCTGTTTAGCGCAACACTTGAAGCAAATCTCCACCTTGGAGCTTTGTTTCTACTTGCCTGTGGTCTGCCTAACTCTGAAGAACATGCTAATTCTCTTAAGGGCTAAATTTGTTAATGGTCCTTTTGAACAAAAATGTAATTTTCTAAAATTTTACCTTGGTGCCACTAGTTGAAAATGGCTTTGTTCCACTCCATTCACATCTTTGACTTGATGAAAGCAAAAATTCAAATAAAACTAAAATAATGATGAAATATTTTTAAACATTCTAATGAATATCTGGTCTGACAAGTATGTGACTAGTATGTGGATACATTTCAGAAGTTATTTGTCATGCCCAAAAATTTCACAATTATAGTTTAAAATAGGTTAGCTGAAATTTGTAAATCATAATTATGAACCCTTACTTAAGTGTTAATTTACCAAGTCTGAACTTCTGGCATCCAAGTAGTGCAGTTTGGGGTTGTGGTTACCTGAGAAATATGATTTTCTGACCATTAATTTAAATGGCTGGAAGCAGATGTTTGAATTTCCACTGTCACTTCCATTGTGATAGGATCCTCAAAGAAGGAGCAAAGTCAGAAAATGACCCCTTTGCATATCAAATTCTAAAACTTAATAAGTTATATTTTGAATACAGGATTTACGACATTGAACTTGTTTTCATCAGATAAAAGAGATTAAATGAAGAAATAATCTGGATTTTAAATTAATAAGGAGCACAAATGATGTTATGAAATGACAGAAACTTCAGTTGATCCATCATGCTTATGTAGATAATAGCTCCATATCAGAGTTATCGTGAGGTAGAGATATAAAACCAGAGGCAACAAATCAAAAAACTCAATCAGGTTTGTGAGTCATGATTTCCCATGCACAACACCATGTTAACTATCCCTAATCAGTCCTTACTTTTCCAAATACATAAACATCCTGTCCCTTAGGATTCCCTCCAAGAACTTGCCCAACACCAATGTCAGGCTCACTGGTCTATAGTTCCCTAGCTTGTCCTTACTACCTTTCTTAAATAGTGGCACCACGTTAGCCAACCTCCAGTCTTCTGGCACCTCACCTGTGACTATGATGATACAAATATTTCAGTAAAACACCCAGGAATGACTTCCCTATCGTTCCACAGAGTTCTAAGGTACACCTGATCAGGTCCTGGGGATTCATCCACTTTTATGCATTTCAAGACATTCAGCACTTCCTCCTCTGAAATATGGACATTTTTCAAGATGTCATCATCTATATCATGTCTCACAAACTTGATTGAGTTTTTGAAGAAGTAACAAAGAGGATTGATGAAGGCAGAGCAGTAGATGTGATCTATATAGACTGCAGTAAGGCGTTTGACAAGGTTCCCCAAGGGACACTGGTTAGCAAGGTTAGATCTCACGGAATACAAGGAGAACTAGCCATTTGGATACAGAACTGGCTCAAAGGTAGAAGACAGAGGGTGGTGGTGGAGGGTTGTTTTTCAGACTGGAGGCCTGTGACCAGTGGGATGCCATAAGGATCAGTGCTGGGTCCACTACTTTTTGTCATTTATATAAATGATTTGGATGTGAGCATAAGAGGTATAGTTAGTAAATTTGCAGATGACACTAAATTTGGAGTTGTAGTGGACAGCGAAGAAGGTTACCTCAGGTTACAATGGGATCTTGATTAGATGGGCCAATGGGCTGAGAAGTGGCAGATGGAGTTGAATTCGGCTAAATACAAGGTGCTGCATTTGATAAAGCAAATCTTAGCAGGACTTAGACACGTAATGGTAAGGTCCTAGGGAGTGTTGCTGAACAAAGAGACCTTGGAGTGCAGGTTCATAGCTACTTGAAAGTGAAGTTGCAGGTAGATAGGATAGTGAAGAAGGCGTTTGGTATGCTTTCCTTTATTGGTCAGAGTAGATTAGATTAGATTACTTTACTTTACAGTGTGGAAACAGGCCCTTCGGCCCAACCAGTCCACACTGACCCGCCGAAGCGCAACCCACCCAGACCCATTCCCCTACATTTACCCCTGCACCTAACACTACGGGCAATTTAGCATGGCCAATTCACCTGACCTGCACATTTTTTTTTGGACTGTGGGAGGAAACCGGAGCACCCGGAGGAAACCCACGCAGACACGGGGAGAATGTGCAAACTCCAGACAGTCAGTCGCCTGAGGCGGGAATTGAACTCGGGTCTCTGGCGCTGTGAGGCAGCAGTGCTAACCACTGTGCCACCGTGCCGCCCACAAAAGTACCAAGTATTGAGTACAGGAATTGGGAGGTCATGTTGCGGCTGCACAGGACATTGGTTAGGCCACTGTTGGAATATTGCATGCAATTCTGGTCTCCTTCCTATCAGAAAGATGTTGTGAAATTTGAAAGGGTTCAGAAAAGATTTCCAAGGATGTTGCCAGGGTTGGAGGATTTGAGCTATAGGGAGAGGCTGAACAGGCTGGGGCTGTTTTCCCTGGAGTGTCGAAGGCTGAGGGGTGAACTTATAGAGGTTTACAAAATCATGAGGGGCATGGATAGGATAAATAGATAAAGTCTTTTCCCTGGGGTGGGGGAGTCCAGACCTAGAGGGCATATGTTTAGGATGAGAGGGGAAAGATATAAAAGAGACCTACGGGGCAACTTTTTCACACAGAGTGTGGTACGTGTATGGAATGTGCTGCCAGAGGAAGTGGTGGAGGCTAGTACAATTGCAACATTTAAAAGGCATTTGGATGGGTTTCTAAATAGGAAGGGTTCGGAGGGATATGGGCCAGGACCTGACAGGTGGGACTAGATTGGGTTGGGATATCTGGTTGGCATGGACGGGTTGGACCGAAGGGTCTGCTTTCGTGCTGTACATCTCTATGACTCTATGATTCTAAATCGGTCACCTGTTGTTCAAACTGCCCATTTGGCATTGATAGTTGCATAATAAGCAATTAATCTGCTATCACCTGTCGCAGCATATGCATATGCAAATTATAAACAGGAATAGGCCAGTTGGCCCCTCTCATGCTCCAACATTGATAAAATCATGATTTATCTGACTGCGGCTTCAACTTCACTTTCCTGGCTACTCCAGGCAGTCTTTAACTCTCTTTTCAATCAAAAATCTACCTATGTAAACGAGAATCAAAGTTGAATTTTACGTCCATCTACATGTATATCAGCACAAATCAGATACCAAATATGATTACAACAAGTTTCTGTTATTAACCAGCTCTAAACAAACACAATGCCTTTAAGCAATAGGCATACAGAGAAACAAACACAATTACCTCATTAATCTCTTTGTAGATAGGTAACCTTCTTCAATCTGAGTGTATAAATTGTTAATTCATCTCAAAATCTTTATAGATCACGACTCACGTTGATTTCTGATGATTTGACAAGTTTTATGTGAACAAGACTCACTGAATCAGGTACTTCTTACAAAACAACAGATACCAACTTGCTCACTATCCTGTCTAATAGTCTTACTTGTTATTACAGGACTGGCTTGGCTGTCTGGTGTAAAAATGAAGTAACAAACAGAAGTCAATAGGCAGGAGTCACACATTCCACAGTTTCAATTGAAGTAAACAGCACAGTCAGCTAAATTGTAAACTGACACAATAAATTCTCAAGCATCCTGAAAATGAGCAACTTTAACCATTTATTTATTCCATGCTGCAGTACAATCCTGAAAACATGTGTAAGTTAAAAAAAGCAAAATCCTCAACCATATGAAATTAAATCAAATTCCTACCTTACAAACAGAAGTCTACCCAACCAAAGGATTTGCATAGTTTAAGCTCATTCCTTGCTCCTTAATGATTTGAGTAGTTTCTTGTTAAAATGTTCATAACTAATTCATTTTTAAATAATGTGATTTGTTCAACTTTAACAGCTGACACCAGTATTACATTCTGAATTTTTTAACAGGTTACAATTTTAGAAATTGTAACTTCCTTTTTGTTTGCAATACTCATCCTCTCAAATCTATTCAAATGTTGAAAAGTTGTCTTTATTTTTCTTCTATAATTTTATTTTTAGCAAGAAATTTTTAAAAAACATTTCTCATGAATATTTCCTTTTGAGCATCTTATTATCTGTGAAATGTCACTGCAATTCCCATGCCTGTTATATACATTTCTAAAGGGTTGTCCAAAACTTCACACAGCACTCTAACTGTGTCACAACCTTTTCCAACTCAATTATGGATACACAATAAGTGCTGGCCTACTCAGTGATGACTATAATCCATGACCAAATTTTAAAAAAGACAAATTTAGAATCATCTCATTCGTCACTGTTCAGGATAAGAGTGTAAGGTGAAATGGGGGTGGTGAGAAACTATTCAAAAATGGAGGGAATCAAATGGAGGGAATCTATTTGACTAGGTATCCCCAACAGGATAAATTATAGGAACCCATGGTATTAGAGGTAGTGTAATAGCATGGATAGTGAACTGGCGAAAAGATAGGAACCAGCAAGGGGGAGATAAGGGATTATTTTTCAACCTGTAACCAGTGGGGCTCCACAGGAATAAGTGCTGGGTCCACAATTGTTTACAATATACATTCATGACTTGGTGGAAGGAAGTGAATGTACCGTAGCCAAATAAGGCAAGTTGTAGGAAGGATACAAACATATTACAGAGAGATATTAGTAGGTTAAATAAGTAGGCAAAAAGTTGGCAAAAGAAATATCATATGAGAAAATGTAAAGTTGTACACTTTGGAAGAGAAAGAAACTTAAACGAAGTCTTAAATGAATACTTGTCATCTGTATTCACAGAGGAGAAAGACATTATAGCTGGGGATTTCAGTTGGGATGGTAAGGTTCTTGTACATGTTAAAATTAATAAGCAGGAGGTATTAGGCATTTTAATGGAAATACAGGTACATTAATCCCCAGGACCTGATGAGATGTATCCAAGGCTGCTATGGGAGGCAAGGGTGAAGATTTCTAGGGCCCTGATAGAGATATTTAATACTTTGCTGACCACAGATGAGGAGCAAGTGAATTAGACAAGATATGAGAGACATTTTTTTTCATTTAGTGGGTGGTGAAAATATGGAAAATGCTGCCTGAGAGGGTGGTGGAAGCAGATATTCTTGCAACAATTAAGAACCATCTGAATGAGGACTTAAAATGCCAGGGCACAGGAAGCTATGCGCGAAGTGCACACAAATAGGATCAGTGAAATTTGGTGTTTATTGATCAGCAGACACAGTGGGCTGAAGGGCCTGTTTCTATGCTGTATGGCTCAACAACTCTCTAACAGTATTACTTAAATGGAGAAAAAATGCAGAAAGCTGCAACATAAAGGGACTTGAGGTCATTTATGCATGAAATACAGAAAGCTAGCACACAGGTGCAGCATGTAATCAAGAAGGCAAGTGGAATGTTGACCCTTATTTCAAAGGGATTGGATTATAATAGTAGGGAAGTCTTACTGCAATTGTACAAGGTACTGGTGAGACTACATCTGAAAAACTGTGAGCAGTTTTGGTCCCGTTTTTAAGGTATTATTTCATCGGAGACAGTTCAGAGAAGGTTCACCAAAATAATTCAGCTTTGGAGGAAACGTCTTATCAAACAAAAGTTAAGCAGGTTGGGACTGTAGTCACTAGAATTTAAAGGAATGAGGCCTGATCTCATTGAAACATATAGGATTCTTAAGGGGGTGTGACAGGGTAAATGCTGAGATGATGTTTCCTCTCATGGGAGAGTCTAGGACCAGAGGACACAGTGTCAGAATAAAAGGTTGGCAATTTAAAACTAAGATGAGGAGGAATTTTTTCTCTTTGAAGGATATGAGCCTTTGGAACTCATTCCAACAAAGAGCTGTGGGGGCAGAGTCCCTGTGTATGTGTGAGGCTGAGATAGATTCTTGATCAGTCGGGGAACCAAGAGTTTCAGGAAAGGGCAGGAAAGTGAAAGTGAGGAAAGTCAGATCAGCCATGATCCTATTCAATAGCAGCTCAATGATCCTATTTGCTTTCATTTTATAATATGTGGGGGCGGAGAACTAATAATCACAAAAATCACATGTGCTAGTTTCCACTATCATGATTAAATATCTGGCAGTGATCGGAGGTCACTCAAATGGCCAAGCATTGGCGGTTTATTGGCTTTAGGATAAGTGGATAGTTTGATTCCTCCTCCTGTTGTAGTCAAGATGGGTGGGCAGCAGGGATGGTGACACAGGAATGGCACTAAATTATGCAGCCCATCTACCTGCCATCTTAGCTATGGAACATAAAATGCCACCCATAGCATTTAAGCCTTTCCAAAAATATCCACTCCCAGCCTGGCTAAATATCTATAAAGGTAGAACATTACCTTTATATATGTTCATACTCTATATCCTTAACTAGAATCTTTTGATTCAATTTTTAAAATAGATGTATCAATTTGCACTCCCAGATTTTTAAGATTTATTTATTGAGAAAATCTCTTTGTTACTTACCACCTACTCTATTGTCATTTTTTTTTCTTAAAACATTAACAAAATCAAATACAACTGCAATAATTTTAGGCCAGTGCACCTCAGGACTGAACTTCATCTGAAACTGCATTCTAATGGTTTTACATATTCCATTAGTCTCTCAAGATGTCTCTCTTGTTAATAAATTCAAATTTAAGGATCAACCAAAACATTTGCAGGTGAAGGTGGGCAGTTGAGAGGAATTAAGGTGTGTGGGCTGAAGCATTCATCCATTTAGTTCACTACAGTATAGGGTCAAGGAGGTTTTAACTCTCATGTCTCAATTGCTAGTCTAGTACTGAATCCTAGCTTACAAGGAAGCATCTCTCAGGGCTACAATAGTGCTTGACACAACATTTGATGGTACATCTGAGTCTCTGTAATCCTTCATTAGCCTGAAGGTAAAGTGACATGTATGTTCAGATGTGCTATCAAAACAAGGCTTCGGTATTTAGCCCAACCTCAGTCCTTCCCATGTTGCATAATTGTGGGTGGGAGAGGAGTAGGAACAAGACAAGAACAAAAAAGGAATCCCACCTGCACCACTTCCACTGAGAAACCTATCTTATACTTTCAGTTTTAATAATGGGCTATTTGCCAAAGTTACAAACAGCCAATCTCAGTACATAGTCAGTCTTTTTATAGCTTACTAACTCAATCCTCAGGATAAAAGCAAACAACTTAGCCAGTTTAAGTGTATCCTGTGTTTGACTTAAATAATGCCAGAAATAAATTTGTTATTTGTTCCGTGTTTTTATACTCAATAAAATCAATTTCACAACAAGACACTCTGAGTGACTTTCAGTCCATTCAGGTGGAATCTTATGGTGATCTGAGTGATATGGGCTATACTGGGATTATGGGAGAATTGGGCAAGAAATGTGGTAAGACACACCTCAACGATAAGATCTCTTTGTTCCATCTTTTATGCTTTTCATGAGTGGTGTGGCAGTGTGAGATACTAATTGATAGTCATTATAGCTTGTTAAATGCCTTGATAACTGGCCAGCTTGGCTCATTAATATTCAGTCTCCTACTTTATCAAACTTATCAACACCTTGGTTGTTGGGATAACTTGACAAGGAAACCAGAGTTAGCACTGGGCAAATTCAGTTCACCACTTGCTTGAGCAACCTCCATGTTGGAACCAGGGCACCTGCATCACAGGCCATGCTCGATGACCAGCAGCCAGATGCACTTGCCCAAAAGAGTTCAAAGCTGCACCAATAATTATCACCGTAATACTGCAGAAAGGACATTATACACTACCAGACATACATTCAGCTCATGAACTGGACGACATTGCATCTCTGTGTATCTGTCCACAAAGTGGACACTGAGTTTCCCCTGACTGCCATATCTGTGGAAAATATCAGCAAACATGCAGGACAGCTCCAGATTATCAGTGCTTGTATGGAGTAGGTGCAAAGGATGATGGTGAATTCTGGGATATCCATGATGTTCAGTTGTTCCAGGAACAGCACATGGTAAATGAAGTGTAAATTGGATGTCAGAGATGCTACGGAGGGAGGACTGGTAATTAATGAGGCAAGTGTGTTAAAGATACGGTAAGAGAACCTGCCAGGCTTCATGGCAAGAAACCTTCCAAAAGAACTTGATGGTTTTAGCTAAAAGAAAGTAAGATTTAGATCTTCCTTTAAAGAGTAGTCACTGTGGAAAATTCAATAACTATGATCTGAAAATCTCTAGTGTAAAACCCAGAATCATATTTGCTTTTTCAATGGTTTTGTTTTCACCTACAACCCTGGCATTAAAAATGTGTAAATACATATTGTTAACTATGGCATAACTTCATTTCTTATACACAATGTGCCTGGAGATAGTAATTTAACATTGTCTCAAGGTCAGATCAGTTATATCATTAGAATGTACACCTTGAGCATTGATTTTAAGGTCACTGGGAATATTTATAAGGAATTTTGTCATTTAACAGTAAATTAACATGTATGTCCATGCTCAGGGATGTGGAGAGCAATTCTTCCAGTCTTTCAAAAGAATAAAAATAGCTTTATAATATTTGACAGTCTTTCAAAAGATTGAATGAGAAACGCATATGGCGGACGTAAAGTAATGGAATGCAAATCCGAAGTAAAGCAACAAAAAAAAGGTACACTGCTGGAACTGACCTACAGGGGACTGATACTGTGAATCTGATAATGCAGCTTGAATTGGGCTTTGGATCCTCAAGATTGCACCCTCTCCACAAGATTGGAGTAGCCCAAGTCTGACAAGAAATAATAGCTTGATCATTCACAGTACCCTCAAATCTAGAAACAGATGTAAGAAAAAGAACCTCGCGAGCAATAATTCAAGTTAGGTGGTGCATATCTGTCATGAACTGCCAGAGGAAGTGGCACAGTTACAACATTTAAAAGACTTTGAATAGGTACAAGGATAGGAAAGGTTTAGAGGGATATGGGCCAAACACAGGCAAATGGGAGAAGTTTAGTTTGGAAAACCTGGTTGTTGTGGGCAAGTTGGACCAAAGGGCCTGTTTCCCTGCTGTATGATCCCTGACTCACCAAAACTTATCTACTATCCGCGTGGCACAAATCAGGTGTGTAATGAAATACTCCGCATTTTCCTGAATGTGTACAACTCCAACAATACTCAAGAAGCTTGACACCATCCTGGACAAAACAGCCCGTTTGATGGCATCACATTCATTTCCTTGACTACCAATGCTCAGTAGCAGCAGTGTGCACCATCTACAAGATGCAGTACAGAAATTTGCTATGGCTTCTGAGACAACACTTTCTATAACCACAACCACAACCAACTAAAAGGAAAAGGAGAGCAGAAAAAAAGGAACAACCACCACATGCAAGTACCCATCCAAGTCACTCACCATTCTGACTTGGAAATATATTGCCATTCCATCAGGGTAACTAGGTCAAAATCCTGAAAGTTCCACATTAATAGCATTCTGGGTCTACTTACACCAAATAGTGCTTCACAACAATCTTCAGCCAGAAGTGCCAAGTCGATGATTCATCTCAACCTTCTCCAATCATCCTAGCACAAATACTCGTCTGCAGCCAAATTGATTCACTCCATTTGATATCAAGAAACAGTTAGAGGCACTAGATACTGCAAAGGCTATGGGCCCTGACAACATTCTGGCAATAGTAGCTAAGATTTGTGCTCCAGTACTTGCAACACCTCTAGCCAAGCTGTTCCAGTATAACGACAATACAGGAATCTACAAGACAATGTGTAAAATTGCACAGGTATGTCCTGTTCTCAAGCAAAACAAATCCAATGCGATCAATTACCACCCCATCAGTCTACTCTCAATCATCAGTAAAGTGATGCAAGATCTTATGAATAGTGCAATCATGCGGTGCGTGTTTAGCAATAACCTGCTCACAGATGCCCAATTGAATGTTCTCCTGACATAGTTCCCAAATATGTCACATGCTGTGGTTTTCAACACATGTTGTTGCTTCTAGTTCATGCTATTGTCATTTGCTTTCACTGTCATTTTTAGCACTTGCTGTGGTTTATAACTATATGTGAAACTTCTTGCTTCTGCCCTGGCTTTTGTGGCTCTTTTCGTTACTTGCTTTCAGGTTATAGCCCTTCTTGCCATGCCATTCTTTTAGCTTTCTTCTGGTGTCTAATGTTCATTTATCATAGGCCTGTAACATTGGGAGTAGCAACAAGGATAGCCAGAAACCAATTTGAGAGTCAGAAACCACAGAACATCAGCAGATGTGATGCTGATGTTAATTTGGGAACATCTCACTGATTCTGGTAATCATTGGTTTTCATCTTGCAACTCAACTTTATTTTGGCATGGAAGCCTGGCAGTTTTATCAATAGGTCAAGACTATTGATTGGAAAAGATACATTTAAATCCTACTATGGCAGCTATAGCATTTAAAATAGTTAACTATACAAAATATGGTAAAAAATCTAGCAATAATAAAAATACTTGCAAAGTGTCCATATTATAGAGGAGGAAGTGCTGGATGTCTTGAAACTGGTAGAGGTGGATAAATCACCAGGACCTGATTAGGTGTACCCTAGAACTCTGTGGGAAGCGAGAGAAGTGATTGATGGGCCTCTTGCTGAGATATTTGTTTCATGGATAGTAACAGGTGAGGTGCGAGAAGACTGGAGGTTGGTTAACGTGGTGCCACTGTTTAAGAAGGGTGATAAAGACAAGCCAGGGAACTATAGACCAGTGAGCCTGATGTCGGTGGTGGGCAAGTTGTTGGAGGGAATCCTGAGGGACAGGATGTACATGTATTTGGAAAGGCAAGGACTGATTAGGGATAGTCAACATGGCTTTGTGCGTGGGAAATCATGTCTCACAAACTTGATTGAGTTTTTTGAGGAAGTAACAAAGAGGATTGATGAGGTCAGAGCAGTAGATGTGATCTATATGGACTTCAGTAAGGCGTTCGACAAGGTTCCTCAAGGAAGATTGATTAGCAAGGTTAGATCTCACGGAATACAGGAAGAACTAGCAATTTGGATACAGAACTGGCTCAAAGGTAGAAGACAGAGGGTGGTGGTGGAGGGTTGTTTTTCAGACTGGAGGCCTGTGACCAGTGGAGTACCACAAGAATCGGTGCTGGGTCCTCTACTTTTTGTCATTTACATAAATGATTTGGATGTAAGCGGAAGAGATACAGTTAGTAAATTTGCAGATGACACCAAATTGGAGGTGTAGTGGACAGCGAAGAAGGTTATCTCAGATTACAACAGGATCGTGACCAGATGGGCCAATGGGCTGAGAAGTGGCAGATGGTGTTTAATTCAGATAAATGTGAGGTGCAGCATTTTGGGAAAGCAAATCTTAGCGGGACTTATACACTTAATGGTAAGATCCTAGGGAGTGTTGCTGAACAAAGAGACCTTGCAGTGCAGGTTCATAGCTACTTGAAAGTGGAGTCGCAGGTAGATAGGATAGTAAAGAAGGCATTTGGTATGCTTTTCTTTATTAGTCAGAGTATTGAGTACAGGAGTTGGGAGGTCATGTTGCGGCTGCACAGGACATTGGTTAGGCCACTGTTGGAATATTGCGTGCAATTCCGGTCTCCTTCCTATCGGAAAGATGTTGTGAAACTTGAAAGGGTTCAGAAAAGATTTACAAGGATGTTGCCAGGGTTGGAGGATTTGAGCTATAGGGAGAGGCTGAACAGGCTGGGGCTGTTTTCCGTGGAGCGTCGGACGCTGAGGGGTGACCTTATAGAGGTTTACAAAATTATGAGGGGCATGGATAGGATAAATAGGTAAAGTCTTTTTCCTGGGGTGGGGTGTCCAGAATTAGAGGGCATAGGTTTAGGGTGAGAGGGGAAAGATATAAAAGGGACCTACAGGCAACTTTTTCACACAGAGGGTGGTACGTGTACGGAATGAGCTGCCAGAGGGAGTGGTGGAGGTTGGTACAATTGTAACATTTAAGAGGCATTTGGATGGGTATATGAATTGGAAGAAACAATCACTCTGTGCCTCCTATGAGCAAATGAAAGTACCTCAAGAAGGAAGGTCAAGGATCAGTAAGTCCTGACAGCAAAAATGATCATCCATGTGAATCTTTTGAAAGGGACCATTGAACTATCTTGCCAGCTTTTCCATCCACCATGTTTTTACAAGTGTGTTGTCTGTATGTATAGGGAAAGTTTTGTAAGGGGTTTGAGATTTATATGTTAAAGGTTCATAATTGTTTGCCTGTAGCTAGAATCTATTTGTCTATAATAAATAATAATTATTGTTAACTATAGAAACCGAGTCCATATCTTCTGTCAACCTGGATCTAAAAACTGGAGAATTTGGCATATTTTTACAACATCATTAACTTTTGTGATGAATCCCGGAATAATGGGGCTTGATTTCCAGTGTGCTACTCCAATGAGGTGTAATAGAATTCTGAGTGTGAGAAACATGTGGAACTTATTAAAAGCGGGAATACTTGAGAAGAATAGTTACCATTGCATTTAAGGAGATGCGAGATGAAGAAGGCAGAATAAATAATTATGCTGAATTGGATGAGGAAGGATCGGTGATAGATTACATGGAGTATACATGTTTGGGCCAAATGACCTATTTCTATGCTGTATATATGATGTAATATGCAGAGATCAGGAATTATTCCACCTTGATAATCAATAATAATCAACAAAATAAGATAAATGAAAACTGAAAGATATGCAGATGCTGCATCAATCAGAAACAAAAACAGAAATTGCTGTTAAAGCTCAGCAGGACTGGCAGCATTTGTGAACAGAAATCAGAATTAATGCTTTGGGTCCAGTGACTTTTCCTCAGAAGCTCAAGATAAACAACATTGTTGACCAAGGCACTATGACATGCTCTTCTTCAAAAATATGCCACAAGAGCATTTACAAGGGGCAACTGGGTACTAGTTTAATGTCTCATTCAAACAATAACATCTCATTCCATGTCTACAATAGAACATTCCCTCAATACTGTACTGAACTGTCAATTCCAATGGTGCGATTAGATGACAGTGAATCCTTAACATAGTGCCTCTGACACTACAGTATTAGCACAAAGTCAAGGCTTCATCAAAGCATACTCCCATCCACAATATAGTTAGGCTGCTACAAAAGCAAAATACTATGGATGTTAGAAATCTGAAATAAAAATAGAATATATTTTAAATATTCAGCAGATTAAGAAGGATCAAAAGAGATACAAAGTTAATGAAGACCTTTTGCTATTCACTGAGAAACAGGATCATGGTGGAAGTGGCTCTGTAAAATTAGGAGGAGCAGGACTGGGTCAGTTTTCATCAGGATATTTTATTCTTGCAATGATTGGCTTTTAACAAGTTTCCTACTAAAAGGAGGTTGATTGAAAATTTCAATGACTCACTGATGTCAACTTTACCAGGGCAGCATCATATTTCTAATGGAATATTAATCCCCTGCCAATGGAAAGACGATTAGTTGAATACAGGTGATCCTCATTCAGAAAAAGGGTGATGTGGACAGGGAAGACAGCCCCCAAAGTCTAGGAATTAGGTCAGAGGTGTGTCCCTTCCACTGATCTCTTTTTCAAGGTTTTAAGAAGTTTCTTCAGCCTACCTCATGTAGCCTTCAGCTTTCTTCAGCAGTGGCTAATGCCTCTAGTGGTTCTGCCAACCCTGGGGATGGATGGCACTCCTGCACAAGATGGCAAAAGCCAGCAGCTGTTTATTCATTAGCTCCCACTGGTAAAATTGTTGTTTAAGTTCCACCACCTTCACAGCATGTTTAAGACCCAGATTCCTTCCACACTGAGCACAGAGTTCCTGAGCTGAAAAGTAAAATTCTGCCCAATGCTGTAGTTGGTGCCCTTTCAACACATGCTATATGTTTATACTGCAGTTACACTTGTTTCCTGTTGCTACTTACTGCTATGTTATATTTTAGGTCAATTTGGTTTTGTAGATTACTGTGTATTTTAATTTGTTGTAATTGTGCGAACTTTGGCAGAGTTTCATAATGTTTGCTGTAGAAAATCCTGGTAAATTGCGTTAGGCTAAGAATAGGCAAAGTTTATCAATTAATCAAATTAATGCGCTCAAAGTGGATCAGTATATAATAAGAAAAAAAATCATAAGTAACTGGCTTTCAGATTACTACCAAGAAGAAAAGTTCAACTAAATCAGTTTCTAGAATGGAACTTGAGCCTATTACTTTCTGACTCTGATGTGGGTTACCACTGAGCAACAATAGACACTCAATCAGCAATAGAAAATATTCCTAGTTAAAACAATTAATAATATGTCTATAAACTCAGCAAGTTAAATGTGGTTTCAAGATGTGATTGTGAATTTTAAGGATAGAAACAGATGATCAAATTCAATGCGAAGATAGCGTTTTGTGCTCTTGGGACAATGGATAAATCATCTGTAGTGTGTCATCTCGAGTTGAGTAGTGTTAGTTACAAGGTTAATCTTCTGAATTTTGGGTTGGCAATAAATTCCATTGAGCTTTTTCTTCTTGTCAGTTAATCTCCTTAAAAAATTGAACAGATTTGATCTAATCTGTTGGATTTGACCAGTGGAAAGAATAGGCTTGATGGAATGAATGTAATTTCTCAAGTTTCATACTTAATTTTAAATCAGATGCAATCGTTTCTCCTCACGTGCATCATTACCTGGGACCTACATAATAAGGGAAAAATGGAGTGAAAACTTGCATTGATTTATTATCGGATGACAATCATCTTTTTTGACTTCAACACATTTTCTGTTCTGTAGTATGTAACTTCAAAAAATAGGTTAGTATATTTTAAATGGTGGCTATTAATTTCTCCAGGTCAAATGTTTCAGTTTCTTTAAAAAAATTGGGATTCGATTTGTTTGCCTTTTTAGAGCTGAATGCAACTGTAGCAGGAGGGACATGAATAATTTTATGATTTTACTATTGAACAATTTTCTTCATATGTGGGAAAACTCTGGTTCAGAAATTTCCACAGAGCTGCTCCTGCTTTGTCACTAAACTTACTGTGTGCACATCAGAAGCCCTGCTTACAATAGTGGATGCGGTTTTTGCTGCACCTATAGTGAAATTACACAAATGAAATAGGAGCAGCTCAGAGGAAATCCTCAATTGTTGTCATGATGAATTGCTGTGTGTGATGCATGTGAGGGGGCTGAAATCTATCAGGTTAATTAGATTAACAACTCAGTGGCATCACATATAAATAGGATTAAAAGTGAAAAAAACAGATTGAATAGTATCTAGAAATTTTAACCATCCTGCAAATGTTAATTATATACAGAAGCTGAACCCATACCAAATCAGCCAAATACAAGCCAAACCAAACTCAACTAAACTGAACCGAGAATGTGTGGAATTGTGAACTCTTCAATACGAAAGCAGTGTGTTTTCATCTGGAGTTGTGTTTCAATTTAATTGATTCCTTTCTTAATCATATAATTAAGGCTGTTATTTTAAAACTGCATCTGATTATTCTCAGATTGATTTACGTAACTGAACTCAAAATTCTCAAATCATATTGTATTTTTCGCTGATTACAAGAAGACCAGAAAAATGTTAATTCAATAAGAAAATTACAGTGCAATTTGAAAACTTAGTTAATAAAAGTCACAACTTCTTTCTGAGATGAAATATGGATTGAAAACAGCAAAAAAGACTACAGTTACTGATTGTGCCAAATCAAATTTGCAGTACAGACTGGCATAATGAAACAGAATAGCCATAGTCTAATATATTCCAGTATGAAGTTGGGATAACAAAATGCCCTCTGCAGCTCTTTTTTAATGGAAGAAGAGATTTCAGACAGGGCCAAAAAAACTGGCAATGAAACTAAAACAGCGGATGTTTTTGCTGGCAACAAGTTCCCAATGGCAAATGGTCAAGTTATTGTTGAGAAGCAACAGCTGAATATTTTAAATCTTTAGCTCCTTTCTTCAGTGGAGAGTAAGAGGCATCCACTATGCTCTGATTAATTGGATTATGTCGGCTTTCCACTTCCCACTCAGATTGTTTGTTTTACACATATCACCCTTCAGGGTGAGAGTTTAAAACCAATAATGTTCATTAAATTATTTTCCCTGTAACAATTTAAGTAGATCAGATCTTGGACCCATCATTAAGCTACTTTAGAGGCTCAAATGTTATGCAAAGCTTTATTGCCAACCACAGGAGTCACAAACCACACACTTTTGTCAGTGTCATTCATAGACTGGAACTTTATTGTTGACGTGAGCAGACATGCTGTAACTACATTTAGCTCTCTGAGTTTAAATGACCATTCCAAATCCACATGAATAGTGAGGCAATGATCATTGAAAACAAGTTGATTTAACATTGCGTAAGAAACAGGTGTCTGTGTGACTGAGAGTACATTCCAAAAACAAATTGCAAGTGTCTACTAAAGTTCATGTAAGTCTACAAAGGGTTTCTTAATGAATGCAGATTTGTTAATACACTTAACTCCTAATTTTCCACTATGTTGACTGCATTTATATACCTTTAAATAATTCAATAATAACTAAATTTGTGGGTATGCCATAGCCTAGTTGTATTATCGCTGGACTATTAAGCCAGAGATCCAGGAAATGTTCTGGGGACCTGGGTTCGAATCCCATCATGGCAGATAGTGGAGTTTGAATTCAATAATAATCTGGAAATAAGAATTTAATGATGACCGTGAAATCATTACCAGTTGTTGGGAAAAGCAAATCTGGTTCATTAATGTCATTTTTGGAAGGAAATCTGCCATCCTTACTTGGTCTGGCCTACATGTGACTCCATACCAACAGAAATGTGGTTGACTCTTAAACTGTCCTCTGAACAACAAATGCTGATTTGGCCAGAAATGCCCACATCCCATGAATTAATTTTAAAAAAGCACAATCACCAAAACTAAACATTAATAATATAATTTTATAACTGTTGAATTGAAAACATTTCCTTATATAATATGAATGTGAATTAGAAATCAGGCAATTGGTTTCTGTTGCTATTAAATTTGAATATGCCATTGTCAGACCTAAGCAATCTTACTCTGTTTGACCCATCATTTCCTTCCTTCTTTACCTATTTTGTTCACTATAATAACTCTTTTTGCCAATACCCTCCTCCAATATGTTTATCATATTGTTCTTGCCTTTTTCCTGATTTGTTCCACTAAATGTTGAGTCTCCTTCTCAGACTATTCTACTTGCTATCATTTTGGTCTGCACATTTCATTTAATAAAAGAAAATATGGAGCAAGAAAGAGGCATTGGCTCAGTTGTGGCTATTACATGTACTTTTTCTCATCATATTCTCAACTGTTAAGAGTTTCACCAACCAAGTAAAACCCCTCAAGAAAAAGGTGGAATTTTTCTCCAACCCTGGTGTTTAAACCAGGCCTCCAGGAATGAGTTACATATTTATAATAAACAGTTCAAGATCTATTTCATTTTTAAACAGTATTGCACTTAAAATATATCTATATCCCGTGTTAACATAGCTCAAAAATTCCTGCTGTCAGTCACAGACCTATTCAATTATTTATTATTCCACAGGACAACAGCAATTCTTCTAGGGCCTGAAATCGATATACAAAGCTGAATTTTGTCTTCCGACTGGAAGAATTCTAACTCCACTGGAAGTTCCATGAACATACTATTTAAAACGTCTTGCCTGTACCAAGTACAGCCAAGATTGCCGCCTTGTGGGGAGAGAAGGGTTTAGGAGCAGAAAGTCTTGCTCTGATGTACAATATTCACAATTAGAGTCAACCTGTCTGGTCTAGGTCTAATCAGCTAACATTGACAGTAGCCAGTTCTTGCTAAATCTCTTTGTCAAACGTCATCCAACCAATTGGCACCCTTTTTCTCATGCTGTATAAGTTAATGTTCCCTTTCAAAGTTTAGTTTCTTGTGTGTCAGTCTCTGATGAGTGCAAGATGAAAAACTTCATCATGTGCCCTCTGTTTTTGCAATGTTTAAGATCTGAACTTTCAAGTTTTATTTTGTATTCATGCCCTGTACTTCTGCTATCAGTTAAATTTAAATAGCTCCTGTTTAATAATATTGACATTTTGAAATGGTGGATTATGTCACCTCTCAATTTCTCTCCATAATTCAGTTCCCTGTGTCCTTTTCCTAATTCAAAATTTGAAGTTGCAGAATTATCTTTATTGGTCTCTTTTAATCTCCCTCTAGTACATTTAAGTTCTTTTGTTGTAGAATGTGTCAAATTGCAGCAACATTTTAAATGTTACATTGCCAGTGAGGCATACAAAAATCAAAATAATTTTATTTAATTTTAGAACAAATCCCTTGGAGCTCCAGTTGATTAGTCCTACTAATGGATGTTTTACACTGATTGGCCACTTTCAGTAAGTTTCATTATTAAATCTAAATCCTTTTCTAATTTTACTGATGGACATTTATTCATTTTTGATGCATGTTTCATCTTTCCTCTACTACCAGGGACTACCTCGGATTCTCCTCAGTAGAATCATTGTCCTCTTAATCACACAAAACTATGGTTAAATACAGTATATGCAACTTATCCAGTTCGTTTCGATACTGTCAGTTTCCTGACCTGGTGTTCTCATTCAATTTTACAAGTGCAAAAAAAATTCATAGAATTTCTGAACAGTGTAAACTGGATAATCTATAAAAGTGCCATGTGAGCTGTTCTATTTACTCCTTCTTCACGTTATGAATATGTTGTATAGATATCTTAGGTCACTATTAAACCTATTATCTTTTCTTTGATTTCATAAGTTAACATGTTCAAACTTTGTCAAACATGCATCTGAAATTCCAGACAAATTATGTTTGGTGGCACTCATCCACTAATGTTACTTGTTACCTCCTTAAAGAAATTTAGTAAGTATGAAGGCATAATGTTGCTTTCAAAGCTATGCTGTGTACTCCTAAAGCCACAAAATAGTTTGGAAGAATATTGACAGCATTTAATAAACAATTTGTCAAATATTTTCTTCAACATTACAGCAACCAGTCTATTATTATCTTATTCATTTTTGAAGGTTAATATATAATTCCTTATCCTCCGTTCTGCAGTTTTTCGTTCATTCTTTTATCTTTGAGGATCCTAAAAAAGTTCAAATAATTTGTGTACACCCTGAAACAAAGGATACCATAATTGAAGCTGAACTGTTAGTACTTCTTAGGAAATGCACGAAACTTAAACATGAACCTAATCGTTTACTATAAATTGAGTATTACCTCCAACAGAAGGCTAGTAAAGTGCTTGGATCAGTGGATTCAACATGAAAAAATACCATGTGACTGAGTTAAGGAGACAAGGATGTTTGTGATTCTGAAACTCATTCTGTGCTGATTGTTGACCTCAGTGAGCAGGGGTATAACCAGCACTCCCTTGAGACTAAAGAAAAATACTCCAGGATACCCAGTTATCTGCTTAATTTGTTAAAGCCTTGTTCCCGGGATGTGGCCATCTCTGACTAGGCCAACAATTATTGACTATCCCAAACTGCACAGAGCATAAGTAAGAATCAACCACATTTCAAGAGTTTGGTGTAGGTGAGATCAGTTAAGGTTGGCTGACTTCCTAATCTGAAGGATATTAATGAACCTGATCGATTTTTACAATAGTCAACACTGGTTACATGGTCATCGTTAGGCGAGGTTTACACTCCAGTCTTTTTTTAACTGAATTTAAATTGCACCATCTGCCATTATAGAATTTGACCCCAAATCCATTTAAAAAATAGCATGCCATTCTAGATTACTGGTCTAAACGTGACATTCTACTACTACTCTATTGTGACTACTCTACTGCCAATCCATTTATCCAGTGCTTAATGAAAATATGATGTGGACCATGAGATGATGAGAAAATGAGCTTTTCTGTGAGGTTTCTATGCTGCGTATTCCATCAGTTCCTATCCACTGTTTAAGTCAACATGCCAATTATGGACATTTGAATCAAGTCTCAGATGGCAAGAATGTGTTGCTGGAAGCTCTCTTCCTCCCTCTACAAGGATTTCAATGAGTACCTCTCTCACTGAACCTCCTTCCATCCATCGCATTTCCAACGCCCCTCCCTCAAGTCCCTCCTCCCTACTTTTTATCTTAGCCTGCTTGGCACACTTTCCTCATTCCTGAAGAAGGGCTCATTTCCGAAACGTCGATTCTCCTGCTCCTTGGATGCTGCCTGACCTGCTTCGCTTTTCCAGCAACACATTTTCAACTATGACTAAGTGGCCCAATTGATTGGCACTAACAGCAGTGTATAGTATCCACAATCTGCATTAGAAAAACACACGAAGGCTCCTTCGAGAAAAACTTTCAAACGCATAACCACTGTTCTCTAGAAGGACAAGGGCAGCAGATACATGGGAACACATATCCTGCAAGTCCCCTCCAAGCTACTCACCGTCCAGCCTTAGAAATATATCCCCAGTCCTTCAGTGGTATTGGTTAAAATCTTGGGACTCCTTCCCAATGGAATATGGGTCTACTTCTACAAAATGAACTACAATGGTTCAAGAAGGCAGCTCACCACCACATTCTCAAGAGAATCTAGGGATAAGCAACAAATGCCACCCAAATTCCATGAATGGACTAAAAAAAGCACTGCGCGAGCTTGAGTGTGTCGTTTATGCATCAAAATTATACAGAATGGGCAGATCACAATATTGAAAGAGAATTCAATGACCTCGGTGGTGGACAAGTTGTTGGAGGGAATCCTGAGGGACAGGATGTACATGTATTTGGAAAGGCAAGGACTGATTAGGGATAGTCAACATGGCTTTGTCCATGGGAAATCATGTCTCACAAACTTGATTGAGTTTTTTGAAGAAGTAACAAAGAGGATTGATGAGGGCAGAGCAGTAGATATGATCTATATGGACTTCAGTAAGGGTTCAACAAGGTTCCCCATGGGAGACTGATTAGCAAGATTAGATCTCATGGAATACAGGGAGAACTAGCCATTTGGATACAGAATTGGCTCAAAGGAAGAAGACAGAGAGTGGTGGTGGAGGGTTGTTTTTCAGACTGGAGGCCTGTGACCAGTGGAGTGCCACAAGGATCGGTACTGGGTCCTCTACATTTTGTCATTTACATAAGTGATTTGGATGCGAGCATAAGAGGTACAGTTAGTAAGTTTGCAGAGGACACCAAAATTGGAAGTGCAGTGTACATTGAAGAAGGTTACCTCAGATTACAACAGGATCTTGACCAGATGGGCCAATGGCTGAGAAGTGGCAGATGGAGTTTAATTCAGATAAATGTGAGGTGCAGCATTTTGGGAAAGCAAATCTTAGCAGGATTTATACACTTAATGGTAAGGTCCTAGGGAGTGTTGCTGAACAAAGTGATCTTAGAGTGCAGGTTCATAGCTACTTGAAAGTGGAGTCGCAGGTAGATAGGATAGTAAAGAAGGCATTTGGTATGCTTTCCTTTATTGGTCAGAGTATTGAGTACAGGAGTTGGGAGGTCATGTTGCAGTTGCACAGGACATTGGTTAGGCCACTGTTGGAATATTGCGTGCAATTCCGGTCTCCTTCCTATCGGAAAGATGTTGTGAAACTTGAAAGGGTTCAGAAAAGATTTACAAGGATGTTGCCAGGGTTGGAGGATTTGAGCTATAGGGAGAGGCTGAACAGGCTGGGGCTGTTTTCCCTGGAACGTCGGAGGCTGAGGGGTGACCGTATAGAAGTTTGCAAAATTATGAGTGGCATGGATAGGGTAAATAAGCAAAGTCTTTTCCCTGGGGTCGGAGAGTCCAGAACTAGAGGGCATAGGTTTAGGGTGCGAGGGGAAAGATATAAAAGAAACCTAAGGGGCAAAGTTTTCAAACAGAGGGTGGTACTGGTATGGAATGAGCTGCCAGATGAAGTGGTGGAGGCTGGTACAATTGTAACATTTAAGAGGCATTTGGATGGGTACATGAATAGGAAGGGTTTGGAGGGATATGGGCCGGGTACTGGCAGGTGGGACTAGATTGGGTTGGGATATGTGGTCGGCATGGACGGGTTGGACCGAAGGGTCTGTTTCCATGCTGTACATCTCTCTGACTTTATGACTCTACAATGGTGATTTGGTGCTTGATCTGTCATTTTAGACTCTCTCTTAAATCCTCTGAGCTGAACATACCTTCAATTGAAAGACAGAACATACTACTTCTCCTTCACCCCAATTTGATCTGCATCCAGGCAAATGAATTGCATTCCCTTCCACTCTTGCCTTAGATTTGTAGGTGGTGAATTCAGGAAGTGAGACATTCACTGCAAAATACATTTTAAAATCCTTGTGCTCCCTCCCTAATAGCACTGTATTAATACCTACACCAAATGGACTGCAGAGGTTCAATCACCATCACAAGGGCAGCAATGGCTACACAATAATTTTGGCCCAGCCAATGTGCCTACATTCCATGGACAAATAAAACAAACTTACGATCAGCTCTCATATACGCTGTATTTGTGATTGATTTAGTATCTATAACACCTTGGCTATTGTTGGTGCAGGATTTTGTCAATGATAAAGTCATCGAATATCAAGATGAAGGTGGCTGGTGACTCTGTTGCTGATGTGAAAGTAATGTAAAAGTAAACTGAAGCCTTCAGGAAGGGCAGTAAACTGCAGCTCAGAAGGTATGTCACTCAGATATTAGACATCACATTGTGCTGCTGAGAGAAATGTTGTTAGATTTCCTCAGGATCTTATTCACGGTATTCTAACCATTTTCAGTAAAGCAGGGACAATGATGCTGATATTTGAACTCCAAAGTCTATCTTAAGAATTGGTGATAAGTGGACTTCTGCTCATTGACGTCTTTAAGGTATTCTGTGATGTCAGTTGTGCTGCTGTTATGTGGCACTGAGTGGTGATGGGCCACTTTTCTATAAAGTGTGTGAGAGAAAGAAAACAGAGAGTTAGCTCCCCTCATAGCTTCCTTGCAACTGTTCATAAAACAACACTAGTAGAAATTTGTGCAGTTCTCCAGTCTGTACTGGAGATTTTTGTAGATTAGAGAAGTGCTAAATCATTACATCAGCATTTAAATTTGCTTCCACTATGGTTCGAATTAATTCCAAATTCAGCGATTGAAATTCTTCCTGTACGGAAATGCAGATAAATGTACATAAAGTAGCAAAACAAGCCATGGAAGAAACAACAGAAATTAGTACAAGTGATAGAAAATGCTATTTCAGTAAAAGAGGTGATTAAAAAGGTCAGGTCAAAGCAATGAGAAATCAATCAATGAGATAGTTTTTTTGTCTGTTCTCAGAATACCCTGTGTTCCTGAAATTACACTAACTCTCTTGCCTTTCCTCTTACATATGGATTGCAGACCAGGGTAATCGTGCCTACAAGCAGACTGGAAAATCAGTATATAAACTTTTGATTTCCGCAAGAGCCATGTGCAAGTAAACATTGAAAATTGGCTTTCCTGCTTGCTAAAAATAAAAAGATGGGTCAGAGCAATCAAATTTAAAGGAGTGGTGAACACTTTCAGGAATTCAACTGGCTAATATGTTTTCCATATTCAGAATGCAATTTCATTATCTATTTTTTCCTGAAGGCAAATGCAGATTTTGATGCAATCTGTCGGTATTTATTAAAGATAAAATCTAGAAGTAGTTGTTGATGTAATTTAGACAGAGTGTTCAAAATGTCTGAGGAGTTCCTTTGTTCACCACTGTAATGAATCCAATAATCACGTAAAATATGAAAACCGCCGACCATTGACACAGGAATTAAAGGTTTATGGTCACATCTTCTTTTACCCTCCTCCCCCCATTCAATTTAATGTAATTCAAAACTTCCAAGGATTGACTAGAATAAATGTCTATTTTCCTTACAGACTGCATATCATTTTACAATATTGGATTTTGGTCTCCTATTCTAGTAACTCTTTGTTGTTTGGTAACAAATTTTGGTTCAAATGTTTCATTCAAGCATCTTGGAATGCTTCACAAGATTAAAAATGCATATAAAAACATTCGGGATCCCTCTCTACTGTGACTTTGATGACCATATTACAGAAATTCTGGAAAAAAGAATAAATAGTTTCGGAGATTTCCCAGAAGTTTATCCCTATTGCTTCATGTAAATAATTCGACCTATTTTATTTTCATCTGTTCACTTTATAGAACCAGTTTATTTAGGTTAAATTGAAATAATTTTCTCTCTCATATACATCTACTCGATATCATATTTTTCTATACAGAAGTGTTTTAGGTGTTGGAGGTGACTTCATCGAATTCCAGGAGCAGCATACTGTTTTATATGCTATTGCAATTGTTTTGGAACTTTGGAGAAAAAAAATCAAAACAACAGCACTTTTAAAAGGGCGACAGACAGACAAAGGCAGCAAGGACATGGTCTTGAAAGGGAGAGAGAGAAAGAAACCCACACTGCTAACTGACACAGCAGCAAATCCGCGCAGTTACTGCCTTTGCTATTTGAATTCATGTATCGCTGGACAATGGAGTGCGTCTAGGAAAACTTAACAAACAGCCAATTCACAAGTGATCTTGGGAGGAACCTGTTTAGGAGAGGTCACAGCACAGAAACAGGTAAATAAATAGTTTTAAGTATATCCTGGCAGTAAATCTACATTAGTGAGAAGATGGGTTCTTTCTTGATTATATGTTTTTATTGGGATCTGTCTTTTGATTAAAGTTTAAAAATATAAGCCATAAGTATTAAGTTAGCCTGGAGCAGTATTTTGTAAAGCAATGAAACGGTGCTATTTTCTGGGTCTGTAGATTAGAAGGAGCAAAATGGCCTTTAGTAGAGTGATATGCTCTTCTTGTCGGATGTGGAGTTTCAGGAGAGTTTAAGGGTTAGTGGGGATTATATCTGAAATAATTGTTGTTGGTTGTGAATCCTGTCAGATCGAATGGATTGGCTTGAGTGACAGTTAGAGGCAATGAGGAATTCACAAGAGCTAGGGGGCATGATGAATGGCAGCTATAGGAAGAGAAAAAAGCCGCAGATACAGTCAGGCAGATGGGTTAACTCCAAGAAAGGTAGGAGAGGTAGGCTGGTCGTACAGAAATCTTCTGTGGCTATCCCCATTTGAAACAAGTATGCTGTTTTGGAAAATGTAGGGGGTGATGGACTTTCAGCGGAATGTAGCACAAACAACCAAGTTTCTGGTATCAAGACTGGTTCTAAAGTAATGAGGGATACACCGGGTTCCAAGTGATCGATTGTGTTAGAGGACTCTCTAGTCAGGGGCAAGGCAGACGTTTCTGCGTCCAGCAGTAAAAAATCAGAATGGTGTGTTGCCTCCCTGGTGCCAGGATCAAGGATGTCTTAGAGACGGTGCAAAATGTTCTCAAAGAGGAGAGGGACCAGCAGGAGGTCACTGTATACATTGGTACCAATGACATAGGAAGGGAAAAGGATAAGATTCTGAAGGGAGAATACAGAAAGTTAGGCAGGAATTTAAAAATGAGGTCCTCGAGGGTAGTAAAACCCAGATTACTCCCAGTGCTACAAGCTAGTGAGGGTAGGAATATAGGAATAGGAGGATAGAGCAGATGAATGCATGGCTGAAGAGCTGGTGTATAGGAGAAGGATTCACATTTTTGGATCGTTGGAATCTCTTCTGGGGTAGAAGTGACCTGTACAAGAAAGATGGATTGTACCTGAATTGAAAGGGGATTAATATACTGGCAGGGAGATTTGCTAGAGGTGCTCGCGAGGATTTAAACTAGTGAGGGGTAGTTGGTGGTGCGACCAAGGAAGATACTGAGGAAAGAGATCAATCTGAGACTGGTACAGTTGAGAAAAGAAGTGAGTCAAACAGACAAGGCAGGCAGGAACAAAACAGTGAACGAGGTAGGACTGATAAATTAAACTGTATTTATTTCAATGCAAGAGGCCTAACAGGGAAGGCAGATGAACTCAGGACATGGTTAGGAACATGGGACTGCGATATCATAGCAATTGCAGAAACATGGCTCAGAGATGGACAGGACTGGCAACTTAATGTTCCAGGATACAAATGCTACAGAAAGGATAGAAAGTGGGGGGCAAGAGAGGAGGGGGAATGGCGTTTTTGATAAGGGATAGCATTACAGCTGTACTTAGGGAGGATATTCCTGGAAATATATCCAGGGAAGTTATTTGGGTGGAACTGAGAAATAAGAAAGGGATGATCACCTTATTGGGATTGAATTATAGATCCCCAATAGCCAACAGGAATTTGAGAAACAAATTTGGAAGGAGATCTCAGTTATCTGTAAGAATAATAGGGTGGTTATGGTAGGCGATTTTAACATTCCAAACATACACTGGGACCACCGTAGCGTTAAGGGTTTAGATGGAGAGGAATTTGTTAAGACCGTACAAGAAAATATTCTGATTCAGTATGTGGACGTACCAGCTAGAGAGAGTGCAAAACTTGACCTACTCTTGGGAAATAAGACAGGGCAGGTGACTGAGGTGTCAGTGGGGAGCACTTTGGGGCTAGCGACCATAATTCTATTAGTTTCAAAATAGTGATGGAAAAGGATAGACCAGATATAACAGTTGAAGTTCTAAATTGGAGGAAGGCTAATTTTGACGGTATTAGACAAGAACTTTCAAAAGCTGATTGGGAGCAGATATTCGCAGGTAAAGGGATGACTGGAAAATGGAAAGCCTTCATTAACGACAAAAGGGAGTGAATAGAGCCCCGCAAAGAGTAGCAAGGCAGCCTTTGTGTGGAGTTGCAGGAGATGGGGGAGATACTAAACAAGTATTTCGCATCAGTATTCACTGTGGAAAAGGACATGGAAGAGATAGAATGTGGGAAATAGATGGTGACATCTTGAAAAATGTCCATATTACAGAGGAGGAAGTGCTGGATGTCTTGAAATGCATAAAAGTGGATAAATCCCCATCACCTGATCACCGTGGGAAGCTAGGGAAGTGATTGCTGGGCCTCTTGCTGAGATATTTGTATCATCAATAGTCACAGTTGGCGTGCCGGAACACTAGAGGTTGGCTAACGTGGGGGGTGCCACAATTTAAGAAAGGTGGCAAGGACAAGCCAGGGAACTATAGACCAGTGAGCCTGATATTGGTGGTGGGCAAGTTGTTGGAGGGAATCCTGAGGGACAGGATTTACACATATTTGGAAAGGCAAGGACTGATTAGGGATAGCCAACATGGCTTTGCGCATGGGAAATCATATCATGAATTCGAGTTTTTTGAAAAGTAACAAAGAGGATTGATGAGGACAGAGTGGTTGACGTGCTCTATATGGAATTCAGTAAGGCGTTCAACAAGGTTCCCCATGGGAGACTGGTTAGCAAGGTTAGATCACATGGAATTCAGGGAGAACTAGGTACTTGGATATAGAACTGGCTCGAAGGTAGAAGACAGAGGATGGTGGAGGAGGGTTGATTTTCAGACTGGAGGCCTGTTACCATTGGAGTGCCACAAGGATTGGTGCTAGGTCCACTACGTTTTGTCATTTATATAAGTAATTTGGAAATGAACATAGAATGCATACTTAGTAAGTTTGCAGATGATATCAAAATTGGAGGTGTAGTGGACAGCGAAGAAGGTTACCTTGGATTATAACAGGATCTTGATCAGATGGGCCAATGGGCTAAGGAGTTACAGGTGGAGTTTAATTCCGATAAATGCGAGGTGCTGCATTTTGGGAAAGCAAATCTTAGCAGGACTTAGACACTTAATAGTAAGGTCCTAGGGAGTGTTGCCGAACAAAGAGACCTTGGAATGCAGGTTTATAGCTCCTTGAAAGTGGAATTGTAGGTAGATAGGATAGTGAAAAAGGTGTTTGGTATGCTGTCCTTTATTGGTCAGAGCACTGAGTACAGGAGTTGGGAGGTCATGTTGCGGCTGTACAGAACATTGGTTAGGCCACTTTTGGAATATTGCATGCAATTCTGGTCTCCTTCCTATTGGAAAGATGTTGTGAAACTTGAAAGGGTTCAGAAAAAATTTACAAGGATGTTGCCAGCGTTGGAGGATTTGAGGTATAGGGAGAGGCTGAATAGGTTGTGGCTGTTTTCCCTGGAGTGTCGAAAGCTGAAGGGTGACCTCATAGACGTTTATAAAATCATGAGGGGAATGGATAGGATAAATAGACAAAGTCTTTTCCCTCGAGTGGGGGAGTCCAGAACTAGAGGGCATAGGTTTAGGGTGAGAGGGGAAAGACATAAAAGGGACCTAAGGGGCAACCTTTTCACGCAGAGGGTGATGCATGTATGGAATGAGCTGCCAGAGGAAGCGGTGGAGGTGGGTACAATTGCAACATTTAAAAGGCATCTAGATGGGTATATGAATAGGAAGGGTTTTGAGAGATATGGGCCAAGTGTTGGCAAATAGGACTAGATTAGGTTGGGATATCTGGTCGGCATGGACGAGTTGGACCAAAGGGTCTGTTTCCATGCTGTACATCTCTGTGACTCTCTGACTCTAAGTGGTAGTTGTGGGTTTTCTCACCGCTCCCAGTGTAACAACATCCATCATCTGACATTAGGAGATGTTAGTAATAAGTAAATGTTCCTCATTGTGAAGGTGTTCTGAGTTAAGGAATAAATAGTAACTTCCCACTGCTCTAAAAGTATCTAAGTTCTCTGCATTCCTCTAACTGTAGCCTCTGACGCATCCTCCATTTCCATTTCGACTATATACAGTCCTTTCTGCTATTACACGTTTAGTCAATGTGAATTGGTTGTAATGCAATTGATGAATAGATGAACACTGTTTATAAAACATGAACTTTTGCATATGTGTGTTGGTTATTACGTGATTCCATTCCCAACACTTTAAGTGTTGTGATGCGCAAAAAAAGACAGTGTTATGCCACAGAGTCTCTGTGTTGACATCACGTGTTCAATTGGCTTGTATGCGTTGTTGTGAAGTGCTTTGAGAGAGATACCCTTTAATTTGTGTCTTTTTTTTGCAAATTTGACCCATAAATATAGGAGGACAAAGTAACAAGAGTCTTTACAAGAAGCGTTCTGGTGATAAAATTGCTGAGCTTTCTGAAAACATCAAAATTTTATTTTTACCTCCAAACACAAACTCTCTCCTTCAACCCATGGACCAGGGTGAAATAGCAGCTTTTAAAGCTTATTATTGAAGGAGCACATATAAGAAGCTGATTGCAGTTACTGAGGGGAATAAAGACAGCAGTGTTCTTCAATTTTGGAAGAGTTTTAACATCAAGAATGCTATTGACATTATTATGGAGGCCTAAGGTGATGTCAGTAAGGGCTGCTTGCATGCAGTTTGGCGAAGTTTATTTCAGAGTATATTCATGATTTTAAAGGCTTTGAACCATCAGAAGAGCTCTCAAGAATCAAAGAACATTGTTTGCTTTTGCAAAGCAAGTTGGATTTGAAGAAGTGGAGAGAGTGAGGATGTTGAAGAGCTGCTTGAGTCCTGTTGTGAAGACCTCTCTACAGCTGATCTACAACAACTTGTTACTGAAGGGGAAATGGTAGCTGGAGATGAAGAAGATGAAGTCCAGGATGCAGCACCATGAGGGCTTTCTACTTCTCTTTTGTCTTTCATCCCGAGGGAAATTGAGAAGCAGTTGCAGGTTTAGAAGACAATGATTACAAGGCAGAATGCAGCAGGATAACAGATCATGGAATAAAATCTTATTTGACAACCAATGAACAGCTTCTTCATGAAAGAAGAAAAATGGCAACGGAGCAAAAACCAGATGTCTTTTTTATGCCAACCCCAAGAAACAGACTGAAAACAATGAACCACAGCCATCCGCTTCTGGATTAATTATTTTTCATCTTAATCCTGCAACCATAACTGCACCTGAACGTGATAATGATGATAATGACCCTCAGCCTCTGTCTTAATAATTCAGTTACCTCAAAACCACCCTCCTCCCCTCATCAAGTTAAGAGTACAAATCTTCAGTACTATTTCTGAAATGTTGTCACAGCCTGCAGCCTTTGCAGTCTCCAGTGCATTCAAACAGTTCTTCACATCATGTGGAGTGAATCTGCGATGTTGGGATTCCCCATCATTGAGGATGAGGACATTCGTAAAACTTCTCCCGACAGTGAGCTGCTAATTGTCCACAACCATTCACGATTGATCTGGTAGGCTGCAGAGCTTAAATTTCATCTGTTGGTTGTGGGATGACTTAGTTTTGTCTATCAGATGGCATTTATGCTACATGGTATGCAAGTCATCCTGTGTTGTAGCTTTACCAGATTGATACCTCACTTTCTCCTGTATCTGGTGCTGGTCCAAACATGTCCTGCAGTACTCTTCACTCAACTAGGTTTGATCCCCTAGCTTGGTAATGAGTGAATGGGGATATGCTGGTCTATTAGTCTCCAGACAATTGTTGAATACAATTCTGCAGCTCCTGATCTGCATCAAAATGCTGATATGAGACAGGTTAAAGCACCAAGTGTGGCACCTGGAAAGCTCTGAGATCAGAATGTAGAATCATGGTGCATGCAGATGAGGCACAGGAGGGGAAAGAAGTCACTAGTGAGACGGTCTACAGGCCTCCTAATAGTAAACCACAATACAGGCAAAGCATATAACAAGAACTATTGTATGCTTATGACAAAGGGATGGCAATAATCGGATAATTTTAAATTGGAAAAGTCGCAATGGCAATAGCAGCCTTGATGAGAAATTCTTAGAATGCTATTGCATTTCTTAGAGCTGCACAATCTGGAACCAGAGAGTGGCTTATAACTGTCTTTCTCTTATATTCATTCATGGGATATGGGCATCACTAGTTGGCAAATATTTATTTCCCATTCCTAGTTGCCCTTGAGAAGATGGCGATGTGCTGGCTTCTTGAACCCTGCACACCACATGCAGGTAATGCCAAAAGGGAGTGGATTAGGGGGGACAGCAAAGGAATGGCAATATATTTCCAAGTCAGGATGGTGAATGGCTTGGAGGGGGACTTGCGAATATTGGTGTTCATGTATCTTTTGTCCTTTTAGATAGGAATGGGTTTGGAAAGTGCTCTTTAAGGCTCTTTGACAAATTTCTGTAATGCATCTTGTAAATAGTAGACATTGCTCCTACTGAGCATCGGTGGTGGTGGGAGTGGATACGGGACAATTTAAGTGGGCTGCTTTATCATGGATGGTGTCAATCTTCTTGAGTGTTGTTGGAGCTGCACTCATCCAGTCATGTGAGGAGTATCCTATCACACCTTGACCTGTGCCTTGTGGACAAACTTTGGGGAGTCAGATGGTGAGTTACTCACCACACTATTCCTAGCCTTTAACCTGCTATTGTAGGTTTGTATTTATATAGTGAGTCCAGTTGAATTTCTGTTCAATGGTAAACCCCAGTATATTGAGGGATTCATTGATG
Organism: Chiloscyllium plagiosum; assembly: GCF_037043375.1. Classification (NCBI taxonomy): domain Eukaryota; kingdom Metazoa; phylum Chordata; class Chondrichthyes; order Orectolobiformes; family Hemiscylliidae; genus Chiloscyllium; species Chiloscyllium plagiosum. Next base: position 35,491,524 of record NW_028270139.1, on the reverse strand, counting down.
GCACCAATGAATGTCAAGGAATGGTAGTAAGATTGTCTCTTTTTGGAGATGGTCTTTGTCTGGCATTTGTGTTGCTCGAAGGTTACTTAACACTTCTCAGCCCAAGCCTACATATTGGCCAGATCTTGTTGGATTTGAACATGGACTGCTTCAGTATTGGAGGAATCACAACTTGTGCTGAACATTATACACTCATCAGCAAACATCTCCACTTCGACCTTAAGATGGAGGGAACTGTATCATGTGACATGATGAATTAAAGACCTTAAATTAAAAACATCCCTATTTAGCACAGAACACAATATGATTGAACTTTACATACATTTGCAAGGTAGTAAGGTTTAAAACTAGTATTCTAAATTTAAATAATTCCAGCATTGTGGGCATGGAAACTGAGTGAGCTGAAGTGAACTGAGAAATTAGGGTAGATGATAAACCAATAGAAATACAGTGGCAAAGTATGAAGGGTAATATTTCAGATAACTCAAAATCAGTATGTTCCGAGTATAAAGGAAAATTCTAAAGAGAGATCCCATCATCTTTGGTTAACTGAAGGAAAAAAACACAAACTTAAAGAAAAAGCATATAATTGTGTAAAGATAGTCATAGGTGAAATAATTGGTCAGAACATAAAGATTTCTAAAATATTAAACAAAAGGAAGAAATTAGAATATGAAAGGAAGCTAATTAATATTATAAAAAATGATAGCGTGATGTAGCTTTGTAATATTGTGGCATGAGAATAACATCCTTTTGAGTCTAGACTTTAAACTCGGGGCATATGGGTGCTGGTTTACTTTTATGAAGGGGTTTAAAAATTAAATGGTCTTTCTGGAAACCTGATTTTAAACCACTGTGTCAAAGTGTAGACATGTAAGTCTCTTGGAGAATTAATGGCAGTTTTTTTATGATGTGAAGTTGACAATAAAAGAGAAAACATTAAACCATTATCTGAGCACAAACTAAGATGAGCAATTACTTTGAAAAATTTAGTTAGATAGCTTTTGGGTTAGTTTGAAGAAAACCTGGCTAGAATCAAATGCAAGGCTAATCACTGTTAGAAAAGAAGATTGTTCACAGCAATTATAATGGAATACATTACCCCAGTGGAAAAGAGTAGTTTCTGAAACTTCCAGACCAGAAGCATTTGGTTAGAATTCTGCACATTATTAATAAGTTGAGAATTTATAAGCTCTCAGTTGTGTGGGTGGTCAAGGGAAAAGATCTCACAGTTTACGGGACCATAACTAAGCAGAAGCAGTTAAGTGAAACCCATAATTTTGATTGAGCAGGAAGGTTTCTTTGGATTTTGAATAACTATAAAATGAAGGTACTGGAAGAAGACTGAATTTCTTTTGTCTGTGTTTTTAAATATTTCAAAGTATGATATATTTAGATAGCTTGATTTATTTTGTATTTATTCCTTTTGTGTAATGAACTTCTGCTTTATTGTTAAAACCAAATCCATCACATTATGTGCTTAGATTTCATTGAAAGTCTGTTACATTAAATCAACAAAAAATAAACTAAGCTAAATGACTAAGTAAACTCCCTAGGGAGTTAACTGGTTCAATGCTTATCAAGTTGGACATTTATAACATATAAAGACAAACCAGGGGTCATAATCATGATTCATTTGAGAACAGTTTGATATCAGTGGAAAACCTGTTTAGTTTGTGGCAGTGCGGGTTTTCAGAATTGAAATGAAGTCTTAAAGCAGGGCTTTTCTTAAAGGTCAGTTAGGAGAGGTGAATTAAGTAGCTGAGCTAAATCTTTAGGTCAGTGCTAGTTATGTAGGGTTTTTGGCATCATGGTAGCCCAAAAACCCACCAACACACTAAAACAGCAGCTAATGAACTTGAAAGACCCTACACAGACAACAAGCAAAACTAATGCCATTTACAAAATACCGTGCAAAAACTGTAACAAACACTACATTGGACAAACAGGCAGAAAACTAGCCACCAGGATACATGAACATCAACTAGTCACAAAACGACATGACCCTCTCTCACTAGTATCCTTACATACAGATAAGGAAGGACACCTCTTTGACTGGGACAACACATCCATCCTAGGACAAGCCAAACAGAGACATACACAAGAATTCCTAGAAGCATGGCATTCCAACCGGAACTCTATCAAGAAACACATTGACTTGGGCCCCATTTACCACCCCTTGAGAAAAAGAACGGGAAATTACATCACCACAGGAAATTACATCATCAATCCAAAGAAACCCAAACATATAAATAGAAAGCAGGAATCATCAGCAGTGCTTTGTCCAGAGGCTCACTCAAGGTGTTACCTTGTATGGTAATGAAGCGTCTGAAAATGAACCTTGCAGCTCAACAAGCAAACCTACATCCACAAGACTGCACCACTGGAACCTGGAAGCCTACCCTGAAGTCGCCACCCAGGTCAGCACCATCTGACAGTGAGGATGTACAGCCAGCTGTGCCGTAGAAAGGTCAATCAACTTCTCTGCTGTACCAGGGTAAGTGTCATACTCTTCGAAATAATCTACCCAAAGTTTTCAAGAAAAACAGATATCCAATAAACGCAATCCACCGATTCCTCAGAAACAAATTCAACAAGCAGATTCAGCGGAACCAAAAACTATAGCCACATTACCTTACATCAAAGATATATCAGAAATGGCTTCCAGACTGCTCAAACCCCTTAGCATCAGGGGTAGCCCACAAACCTACCAATACACTTAAACAGCGACTAATGAAACTAAAGGATTCATTAGATACCACTAGCAAATCGAATGTCATTTACAAGATACCATGCAAAAACTGTAAAAAAAAAACCATTACATCGGACAAACAACAGGAAACTTGCCACCAGGATACATGAAAACCAACAAGCCACTATCATTAGTTTCCATGCATACAAAGAAGGATACAAATTTGACTGGGACAACACAGACATCCTCGGACAGGCGAAACAAAGATACACACGAGAATTCTTAGAGACATGGCATTCTAACCAGAACTCCATCAATAAACACATTAACTTAGATCCTATCTACCTTCCCTTGAGAAAAAAAACAGAAATTACTTCACCCACCTTAAGAAACCAAGACTTATAAATAGAAAGGCGGGACATACCACCAGCACTTCACTGGAGATTCTCATTGATGATGTTACCTAGTATGGTAATGAAACCTCTGAAAAAATATCTTCTAGCTCAGCGTGCTAACTTACGTACTTATCATCAACCTGAGCTACACATCTCCTCAAAAATCACGAACTCTTCTCTCTGCTATGTTACACGCAGTGTACTTCTGCTCCTGCATGAACTTCCTACTCTCATCATTGCATCCAATATCTTTCCACTTGCTCCACAACACTGCCAGTCACTCTCTGCCCACAACCTTCCTACTCAGAGTCCAAGTCGGATAACCTGCCAGTATTTCTCCCTGCCCCTTAACTCCACTTGCCAGTTTTAACTAGTGAGAAGTATCCCTTAAGTGGCCAATAATAAACTTTAAAGCTTCAACCAGATCTGGTCATGTAGATGTGCCTCGTCCCCTCTCTCTCTCATTAGTGGACATTAATGGACAAGTCAGGGTGGGCTGAAGGGTGACAGGAAAGACTTTTACAGGTGTACCTACCTGTAAACTGCAAATTTTGTCCCAGGACTGAAAATGAAGCAAGTCTTGATGTTCAAAGTGACCACCACTTCCGTAGTATTGCTGCAGCCATTGAGATTAGCTGGCTACTTTTTGAGGCAGAAGTTCTCCCAAGTGAGTGCATATTTTCAGCAGCTAATTTTTATATTTAAACACTTGTCACAAGGGCTACATAGTTTGGCAGTTAAGGAAGGGGATTTCAAACTTCTTCAGCTAGATTTTCTGGCTGGCATTATTTTAAATTGGTGACCAGAAAATCTAGAGTCTTAACTATCCTGCAATATCAACAAAGAATTTAACACCAAGTTGTACAGTTACATTGCTTACATTGATGCATAATCAAACTACTTCGCAACAATAAATAAGTCACTGTACAAGATTTCAGTCTTTAAAATACGCCATTGAATTTGTGGTACCTGTTCCTCCTGATTTTCTAAATTATAATAATTTCTACCAATTAAAAAAAATCCATGTAATTCTTGCATGAACAAATTACACAACTTCTATCATTTTAACTGAGGCAAAAATCAAATAGACATTATTCATTATTCATTTCTCAGCATCATCATTCTCTTAATTTACTCCATTTATTACGCATTTTCTAATAAAGTCAGACATGTAGCATTGATGTTTCGAGATGAGTTAAAGACAGTTTATGTAGATAAACAATAGCAGCACTGTTCCTTTAAATTTTAACCGAAGGTATTAATTTAGGTTACAGTGAAAAACTCCCACTGGATACAATTAAAGACATGAAAGGTTTTATGCCCAACCCTTGTAATAATAGGTTTCAGACTACAATGTAATTTTACAAATTATGCTAATGCTAAAAAATGTTTTCTCCCCTATGAATTTAAAATATCCATCAACACACAAATAGAATGTATATGACTTTCAATCTCTTTCCACATTAGAGATTTTCAGAGATATGTTCTTTCTAAAGTGTATTTTTGTACACTTCCATACACATAAGCAAGAATTTTCGATATCCTGGTCTAATGTTAGTGGATAACAAAACATAAAAACAAACCTGGCAAAGGTTTTGCCACATTCAAAAATGTTTAATTAAACTTTAATATAATAGACTGTTTTGCTTACCATATTTCAGTGCATATTACTCTCACAGTGAGAAACTCTCGTATGAAGCAGATTTATACAAATGTCAAAGATAAGCAATAACTTTTTTTTCATCCAAATGCAGATCTATATTAATTTGTCTACTTATAATCACTCCACTCTAATGTTTCCTTGTTTTATTAGGTTTGTGCAGAGCCATAGGTCTAAGCTGGATAAAAGAAACATGGAACAAATAAATACATTTGAGGTTTATGTATTTGCCTATTGATTACATTGAAATGATACAGTGCAAGATGGTGTAGCTTGTCTGTGAAAAGATGTTAAGTACAGGGTGTGTACGAATAGCTTGTTCATTCTGTATTTTGTTATGTTATTAATGGGATCAGCCTTATCATAAACTCACTAACCTGGCTATTGGCCCCATTCCCCTTCTCTGGCCACTCTCTTTGGCTGAGGTTGACTTTTCACAAGCTTTACGTCCTACTTGACTCTGAGCTCAGTTTATAACTCTATATCCATTCTGTCAGAGATAGTCTATGTCTACCACTTCCATTTTGTCACTCTTCCCATACTAATACAGCTTGTTGCGATACACTCATTCCATTTTTAAAAGAAACCTCCAAACACTACATTGCTAATATCTTCCTGGCCAGCATCCCATTATCCGCTGTCCACAAATGTCAAAACCTTGCTGCAATAAGCTGGAGGCAAAGCATTGATATCTGTGGTACCCACTTGCCAATACCTTACATACCAAAAAAAACTAATTTATATCTTCTCTGTTTACTGTCTGCTAACCAACTGATCTGTTCACAGCCTCTCACCTGCCTCTCACTATATCCTTCTCACCTTACTTTGGCTTCAAAACCTCAAATAGCTGAACATTTAAATTCTCACTATTGTTGTTAACTCCACTGAGATAGCCTCCCACCCTGAACATACTGTTCTTCTGACTCGGGCCTCGTATGCGTTCATCTTTTTCTCATTATATGCTACTAATGTTTACAACACATTTTGCAATTCTCCTTTGACATGCCTTTGCTACTTCACTCATTCTGTTAAACCTTTAATTTTGAAAATCCATCTCTTCAATCATGTTCTGGATTATCTGCCCTGATATGATTTTATTTGGGTCAGCCTCCATCTCTGTTCTCTTTATTTGTTTGAGAGACACACAGTGGATATTTTTCTATACCAAGAGTATTAGATATGTGAAAACTAAATGATGCCACTGCTGCCAAATATGAAAGTGATCAGACCCAAATATACACTCTGTTCAGTTTGAAATGTTGTGTTTGGCATCATTAGAGTGCTTTGGGAACACCATTCATTTCAGTTTGAAGATCGAAATGTCACTCTGATTATCTATCAAGGGGAGAAGGACTGTGATTGACATGTGTGTGACAATTAACAGTGTGGTTAGAACATAGTCTTGCTTCCAACTTAGAGATGGAAATTTTGGTCTTTCTTAATCTGAAACCTGGGTAAAGCTTAATAAAACAATTCCCATCATTCATAAACTCTGATAAGAATTTATTATATTTTAACTTCTTTTATGCTAATATTGTAAATCAGGAAAAAGTAAAACTATTACAAAATTCTAACTTCATGCCTCAAACCTCCAGTGTCCTTTTGAGGTGAATCAAGGTAGTGCAATACAATATATCAAAGCTTCAGTGGCAGTTTTTCAGGGCTTCCTTCAATATCAGAAATTGTTGCACAAAAACTAATATCCAGCTGAGCAGCTGAGAAAAAAAAATACGCTCAGTTGCAGATTTTTCTGAACTTTATTCTAGGTCTTGAATGTTTTCCCCAATGTTATTTGCTTGTCTGATGCAGACAGAATATGTATACAACTACAAGAGCTTCCTGTTGAATTACAGATGCCATGTTTGTACCACAGTATGGCTTATCTTTAATCACACAACCTGAACCAATGAATTGCTAAAAAAGAAACCACAGCTATTGACTGGCCATTCTGTATGAAATTGCAGTACTCCTTATGTTTGAGTGCAAAATCTCCAATCTACATTTTCATGTAAAATAAACTTCCCAAAAGGACTTATAGCATATTGTAGAATTACTCAATGAAAACTGCAGATCAATTGGTTAGCAGACAGGAAACAGTAGATATAAATTAGTCTTTTTTTGTATGTAAGGCATTGACAAGTGGGTACCACAGATTTCAATGCTTTGCCTTCAGCTTATTGCACTCTATACCAATGATACAGATGAATTAATTAAAAATAATATTTCCAAGTTAGATGATGACACAAAACTAGGTGTGATCATGAGTGGTAAGGAGGATATAAAAAGCAGAGGTAAAGATGTAAATAATAGAACAATATCTCAGATATTCCTGATCATCTGGTTGTTAATCAGGTAATGGGGAAAAACAGGTGATAGATCTGACTGAAGCAAACTGGAACACTCTTCTGGCCTCTGCTAAATGGAAAGACATGCCACTTTCAGACATTTTGCGTATGTTTGCGCAGAATTATCATGTCAAACAATGGAGATCACTGAAAGCAATGGTTTGAAACACAGGATTGATTATCCAGTGAGGATATTGGAGCAATTATTGTAGCTTTGAAAAGCTGTATGCATTGTAAAAAAAATCAGGAGACAGCATTTTGGAAGAGATCTGTGTCCAGTGAAAAGGTGAGGTCATTTATAGTAAGTTGCTGGTACCTATTTGCTGAGTTGAGTTCAGGTGACAGCTGTTCACTGGTTAATTTCTCTGGTCAAGATATTGTCCTTTCAAAATCAACCTGCCTTGTTTAAATTTTAAACAAAGCCTGGCCATGAACTGCAAACAACATAAAAGGGTACATCCTCCATGGCTTTGGCTTTGAATTAGCATTCACTTGCCAATGAAACAGCATTTTCCTCTCATGTAGTATACATGTTTGCACTTTTTGTGACATAGTGGTAGTGTTCCTACTTCTGAGTCAGAAGGCCTGGGTTCAAGCCCTACCTACTCCAGATGTAAATCATGACATTACTGAACAGGTAGGTTGAAAATATCCTCATGTTGCTTTTCCCCAAGAATTGATATTCTTGAGCATTGTCCTGATGAGTGCAAGATGAAAAGCTTTACTGACATGTCTTTTTTCAGCATTGATCCTGCATGACCAAAACACACTCAAAAGTTGAAAAGAGAAATTGGGCCATTTCATAGTGTTAGCACTAAATTCAACTGATAGCATAATATTATGGAGGTTTACAAATTAACTAAATAAGTTACTTGAACATAATTCACCAATAATGTGCCAAACATGAGGATCTGTTCAATTTGGTCAGAGTGTCAGTTTTGTTTTCAAAATTCAATCTGACAAATGTCTATTCATAAGTTGAATTAATGTCAAATCAAAATAACATTTAATATTTAAGATTCATATACACGAATGTCAGTTTCATAGACTGCCCTTTAGTTTTTCTTCAGCCTTTGGAATTATTCAAGGTGTAATGGACCAAGTGAACCACAATTTGAAAGGAATTCACAGAGTAGTGTTTTATTTGGATTAAATACTTACTTCAGCTCCAAATAGGCAAACCTATCATGAAAGGGTGAAGAACATGCTCCAGCATTTGGAAAACACAGCATGGGGTTCAGTGGTGAGCACTGCTGCCTCATAGCACACAGAACCCAGACGATTGTTTGTGTGGAGTCTGCACATTCTCCCAGTTTCTGTGTGGGTTTCCTTTGGGTACTCTGACTTCCTTTGGGTGCTCCAGTTTCCTCCCACAGCCCAAATATGTGCAGGTTAGGTGATTTGTGTCATGTTAAAATTTTTCGGGGGGGGGGGGAAATGTGTAGGTTAGGTGGATTAGCGATGGGGATTGCATGATTATAGGGATAAGATAATGGTGGTTTGGATGGGATACTCTTCAGAATGTCGGTGTGGACTCAATGGGCTGAATAGTCTGCTTCCACACAGTAGGGATTCTATGATTCTAACAAGGAAATTGAGCAAAGGCTGTCGAATGTGAAATGTTTCAAGTTAAAAATCACAAAGCATCAGGTTATAGTCCAACAGGTTTAATTGGAAGCACACTAGCTTTCGGAGCGACGCTCCTTCATCACAATCACCTGATGAAGGAGCGTCGCTCCGAAAGCTAGTGTGTGCTTCCAATTAAACCTGTTGGACTATAACCTGGCGTTGTGTGATTTTTAACTTTGTACACCCCAGTCCAATACCGGCATCTCCAAATCAGAAATGTTTCAAAATACTGTTGACTATTTGTTCACAGCATAGACAATGCTGGATTGCATCATACACAGTTTACAGTTCAAGCAATAACAATGTGTCACATCTTCAGGTAATCTATAAACTCAGTTACTTTATTTGGTCTTGTAAACTATTGCTACAAATTCATTTAAATTCTGCAACCCTTTGCATCCATTGAACAAACTCATGTGGAAAAGTAAGTGAAGTTATTGTCAAAGGAATGTTACAGATCAGTCAAATTGTGTGAAAGTAAATTGGAAGATGGCATGTGCTTGTACATAAGATTTGTCTGAAAAGATTATGCCAGCATTTGCTGTTTTTCCAAATGAAGTTGCTGCTATAATTCTTATGCATTGTATAATGATGAGGAGAGATTGAATGTTTTTGCCACATCTATCCTCAATTCCAGTGAGTGAAATTATGCTCAGATAAGAGTATGAAGCATTGTTGATTTTTGAAGTAAGAAGACTTCAGAAATACTAGCATGGTCATAGTCTCAAAATTGACCACAACCCACTGACAGCTATGTTGAATCCAAAAGCACCAGTACTCAATTTAGCTGTAAGTCAAATACAGAAATGGCCCTCGACTGTGCCTACTTATAATGTCATGACTGTAGTAAAATATCGATGATCAATTTTCACTTGCATGATCTGATTTTCATATTTGATATCTTCAAGAAACGACCTAAAATGACTGCAATGATCACATGACCACAGATTTAAGCATGTTCCAGAAACAAATGTAAAATAAATGAAATCATTACAACTGAAACTACCACTTTATCTAAAGGAAGTGAAACCAGAAAATTTGAGTCAGTGATCAAGAAACCTGCACCTCCTGTTTTAATTTAGACTTGTGTGAAAAGGTGCACATAATGGACATGAGAAGATCATCTCTAACCATCTAGCTTGGAGAAAGAAAAAGAGCTAGACTCTGGAATACATAAATGCATTTTATTTTAGTGGCTGTTCAGCAGAGCATGGAGTGAAAGAAAATGGATTTGTAATGGCAATGATTGGAAGACTCTTTCTTTCTCTGCTTCCTGTCTTGAAACAAAGCACTAGTGATTAAAAAAAAAGGAGAAACATGCATTTACCAATAATTCAAGGTTTCCAAAAACTTTGCTGAGAATGTAAGCCATTAACTAAGAAATCATGTTCTCAGGTTCAACTATAACAATTCAAGGACTCTAAGAGCATTTGAAACAGGATATTTATTAATCTTCCTGTTGTATTAGGTACATCCCTTTTTTTTTAAACTTCATATAAGTTTGTGGTTGGGATTAGTCAAAAACCTGGAAGACACAGTGAAAATGTCAAGCTGTGGAAAATAAGCCTCCATTCAATTCCTTTGTAACAATGGAAATACACAGCAGGCCAGGCAGCATCCGAGGAGCAGGAGAATCGACGTTTCGAGCATAAGCTCTTCTTCAGGAATGAGGCTGGTGTGCCAAGCGGGCTGAGATAAAAGGTAGGGGGTGGAGGGAATTTGCGGGAGGGGCGCTGGGAATACGATAGGTGGAAGGAGGTGAGGGTGAGGGTGATAGGCCGGAGAGGTCGGGAAGAAGATTGCAGGTCAAGAGGGCGGTGCTGAATCCGGGGGTTGGGACTGAGATAAAGTGGGGGGAGAGGAAATGAGGAAGCTGGAGAAATCTATATTCGTGTAGCCAGGGTCTGGCGATGGAGGAGAACCTCTCCATTTCTATCTCGGGCGGCCGACTCAACACAGACATTTACTACAAACCGACTGACTCCCGCAGCTACCTAGATTACACCTCCTCCCACCCTGTCCCCTGTAAAAACGCCATCCCATATTCCCAATTCCTTCGCCTCCGCCGCATCTCCTTCCAGGAGGACCAATTCCAATACCAAACAATGCAAATGGTCTCCTTTAGATTAGATTAGATTAGATTAGATTAGATTACTTACAGTGTGGATCAGGCCCTTCGGCCCAACAAGTCCACACCGACCCGCCGAAGCGCAACCCACCCATACCCCTGCATTTACCCCTTACCTAACACTGCGGGCAATTTAGCATGGCCAATTCACCTGACCTGCACATCTTTGAACTGTGGGAGGAAACCGGAGCACCCGGAGGAAACCCACGCCGACACGGGGAGAACATGCAAACTCCACACAGTCAGGCCTGAGGCGGGAATTGAACCCGGGTCTCTGGCGCTGTGAGGTCTTCAAAGACCGCAATTTCCCCTCCGACGTGGTCGACGATGCTCTCCACCGCATCTCCTCCACTTCCCGCCCCTCCAATCGCCACAAGAACAGAATCCCACTGGTCCTCACCTTCCACCCCACCAACCTCCAGATACATCGTATCATCCTCCGTCATTTCTGCCACCTCCAAACAGACCCCACCACCAGGGATATATTTCCCTCCCCACCCCTATCAGCGTTCCGGAGAGACCACTCCCTCCGTGACTCCCTCGTCAGGTCCACAACCCCCACCAACTCAACCTCCACTCCCGGCACCTATCCCTGCAACCGCAAGAAGTGCAAAACTTGCGCCCTCACCTCCCTCCTAGGCCCCAATGGATCCTTCCATATCCATCGCAAATTCACCTGCACTTCCACACACATCATTAACTGTATCTGCTGCACCCGATGTGGTCTCCTCTACATTGGGGAGACAGGCCGCCTACTTACGGTACGTTTCAGGGAGCACCTCTGGGACACCTGCACCAACCAACCCAACTGCCCTGTGGCTGAACACTTTAACTCCCCCTCCCACTCCGCCAAGGACATGCAGGTCCTTGGCCTCCTCCATCTCCAGACCCTGGCCTCACGATGCCTGGAGGAAGAGCGCCTCATCTTCTGCCTAGGAACCCTCCAACCACATGGGATGAATGGAGATTTCTCCAGCTTCCTCATTTTCCCCTCCCCCCACCTTATCTCAGTCCCAACCCTCGGATTCAGCACCGCCCTCTTGACCTGCAATCTTCTTCCCGACCTCTCCGCCCCCACCCCCTCTCCGGCCTATCACCCTCACCCTCACCTCCTTCCACTATCGTATTCCCAGCGCCCCTCCCCCCTACCTTTTATCTCAGCCCGCTTGGCACACCAGCCTCATTCCTGAAGAAGGGCTTATGCCCGAAACGTCGATTCTCCTGCTCCTCGGATGCTGCCTGGCCTGCTGTGTTTTTCCAGCACCACACTTTTCAACTCTGGTCTCCAGCATCTGCAGTTCTCACTTTCTCCTAACTATGGAAATAGTCAGCTAAAGTATAGCAGAGGTGCACATCGATTTTAAAGAATTTGAAATGCAACAGGTATTCATTGTGATAGATATTCATTCAAAGTTGGTTAAGCCACCTCCAATGAATTGAAAACAACTGGCAAAACATTTGGGGTTTTGTATAGCTCGATTGTTACTTATGGGTTCTGAGAGGAAATTGCTTCTGATGACAGACCTCAATTTTTCCTCAGAAGACTTTTCAAATTTCTTGAGAATGAATGAGGTACTCTATCACTGTTTCAAATGAAGTAGCAGAGCACACAGTACAAATTATTGCATTTGTTCTTCTTAACCAAATGCTAGATTCAAATTGGAAAAAATATTGGATGTTATTGAATCACAAACTGGTGAATCCTTTTTGCTTATTTATCATGACACACCTCATATTAGTACTGATGGAATGTCAGCTAAATTGTTTCTTAGAAGACAGCCTAAAATTGACTTTCATTGCTGAAGGCATAGTCAGTAGAAGAAAATCCACCTAGACATATAAAAGAGGTAGAGTGAGAGAAAGAAGTCTAAGGTTGAACCAGAAGTTTAAGGTGCAAGAACATTATCATAAGTGGTTGACTTGCCTTCCAGTGAGAATCTTAAAAATATATGGTCCTCGCATATATTTAATCAAGACGTTTGGTAGTGGTAAGGTTGGGCTTGTATATGTGGATCATTTTTTACCTTAAGAGTTTCATGAAGAAGAAAGAAGTTGAGAAGAAACAAATGAGTCTGATTCATTGGGTAATTGGGATACAAGTGGAAACTAATAGTTACTCCAGCACAAGTTTTGCCTGAAACCAGTTCAGATCCCAGTCAGAATTGGAAAGACAGGTTTTTTGTAGAGGAAAATTCAGTTGAGGATCGAGAAAAAATCAGTCGTTGTTGGAGAAAATTTCTCTGTCTCAGGCCAAGACAAGTCAAGGTCCTTCCCCAAGTTCTGAAAGTTTGAGTTAAAACAGGAAGTAAGCCCTTAGGAAGAGGAAATCTTTGTCCTTATTGAAAATAAATGAAAAACAAGAAATGTATATGTTATATGGAAGCTTGAGTATCATGTAACATTAAGGATAAAGGACCATAATTACAGTCTATTGTATATATGTATTAAATAAATTGCTTTCAGTTTGGTGTAAAAGCAAAATATTGCAAATAGTGGAAATCTAAAATAAAAGCAGAAAATGCTAGAGAAACTCAACAAGTCTGACACCATCTGTGGAGAAAGAAATAGAATTAATATTTTGTTGAGTCCAAACGCTCTTCTTTAGACCCCAACCCGTCTTTGAACCCAAACAGCAAATCTGTTTCCCTCAAGAATCAGAGTCAAAAGGAATGCTAAGCTCTTTAGTGTGTTTCACCTTCAGTGCATGGGTGTCTCTCTATTGGTATTGTTCTTTGAGGGGCATCACAAAGCTAGAAGTTGCAAGCCGCTCATTCACGATAGCAGCACTAATCCACTTACTCTGAGTGTAGTTACAGATAATTTAATTTTCATTGTGCATTTGTGATTTACAGGACGATTAAAAGCACAAGAAGCCACTTCTTAGACAGTGTGTTTCGGACTCCGCCTTGCCACATAGGTGAACATGAGAGGCCTTGCAACTCATTACCACCCACTTGAAGCTATGGTTCTACTCACCATTGACAGCCCCTGCTCCCACAGGACCCCTTAGAACTCTCATGCTCTAATATCTCTGTTATATAATGAATTGTCGCATTTCATTGTTATTATCCACACTGTATTCCAGCATTCAGCCTCTATTCTCTGCTATTAATTTTCACAAACCTTGCTCCTGCAGCACCTTGTCCCTGATAACCTCTCACTCCTTGGCATTCAGTGGTTGGAATTTTTGGACTGATCATGACCCACTCTCTTGAGCAGCGTAACTGGACAGGCATAAAGAATGAGTGGACAGACTCCTGACCGATGCCTTTGTACTTCCCTGTCAGCGACTCCCCAGACTGGCTGCACTGGACCCACACTGAACAGGTCTAGATGCCGTGACAGTGAGCATCCCGATCAGATGTCTGACTGTGCCCAAGTCTCTGGATTGATATCAAAAGCTGCCCTTGATTATTTTGCTGGGACTTCCTAATTGACCAATGTCTCCTTGGAACTCAGTGAAGACTCTGCCCCTCAGACATTTTAGCAATGGCCTTTTGATTTATTATCATGTGTACTGAGGTACAGTGAAAAGCTTTGCTTACAAGCAGAACAGGCATATCACAGTAAGCAGGGAAGTACAGATCAAAGGTTGTAAAAAGACTTAGACAGGCAAAAAGGTTATGTTGCACAGGCTTGCGCCAGGTGAGATCAACATTAGGTAAAAACAATGACTGCAGATGCTGGAAACCAGATTCTGGATTAGAGTGGTGCTGGAAAAGCACAGCAGTTCAGGCAGCATCCGAGGAGCAGGAAAATCGATGTTTTGGATTAACATTAGCAGATCAACATTATTTGAGGTTAGAGAATCCATTCATCAGTCTACTAACGGCTGGGAAGATGCTGTTCGTGAACCTGCTGATGTATGTGTTCAAGCTTCTGTATCTCCTGTCTGACATAAGAGATTATAGGACAGCATTACATTTGAAGCACATGGAGTGTGTTTGCCACATGGTGTAGGTATGAGACTGACTTAGCACAATGCCATACAGCAACATGCCCATCTCCTTAACTGTTGGCTGCTAACAACCATGACAAGCTGCCTGGCTCCATGTCTGTGCTAAACTGCAAGATATTACAGCATCACTCTGAACTTTAAGCTCTGGCTGAGGAGGCAAAAATGACAGGGTAAGGCAGGGATACAATGAACAATCAGGTAGACATGAAGTGAAGAAGGCAAGCACCATCTCTCATTGAACCTGTGAATTGGGAACCTACCCAGAGGAGCAAGCAGCAAGTTATCGTCACAGGTTTCCATGTCAAGAATTATTGCCGTTTAGTTTTCTCACAGTGGGTGATAGAGCAGTAGGCTGCATATTAATGAGGTGAGATGTGCAGTTAAGTTAGACTGACAATAAACAATAGTTGCCCATAATAAATATCTCATCACCACTTAGTGAGAATCTCACCTCGATTTCTTAGCAAAATCTCACACCAAGTATCGAGAACTGTTGAAATATGGAATTAGTTGCTTCTGAAGTCAAGAAAGGTCTTGCTGGACTTCTCACATGATTCTCTCAGATTTCTCACCATAGTTCACATCATTCAGGCTCATGCAAGATTCCATCCAGGATGATAAATTGAATGTTAAGATATTGTGAATAGCCTCTGCATCCAGGTAACTAGTAGTTTACATGGACCTCTGTTGGTATTTCTTATTTTTATGTACTAATCAATGTACAGGCAGTCCCCAGGTTACACACAGTTCTGATCTTGAGTTTGTTTGCAAGTCAATTTATACACAAGTCAAAACACAATTCAGGACAGCATGAAATAGCCATTCGTATGTATGAGGAAATGTTCATATGTCAGAGTTTTAAAATTAACATTAATAGAACCCTGTATGGAATTATATTTTTAATTATGAGTGTTGGTAAGTTGGACATTCATAAATCGGGGACAGTCTATACTCAGCATGAAAAGATATACAATTTATTTCCTATTAATCCTTTAAGATATATTATATTTTAGACATCACCCAGCCATTTATAAGTTTTTTAAAAAAAATCCTGCTGTCCCATTTGATGTGATCTATCAGTTTTATTATTTTATTTTTGTTTATTACATTTAACTTTGAAGGTTTGTTTTCTATTTGCTGCTTCATGAAGTTTTGATATGTTTCCCAGGAAGAGATTACGCAACAGTGTAGCCTTGTAGAACTTGCAGAATTAGTTATTCTTTATGCATTCATCAGTGAGAAGCCAATCAATAAGTGATCAATTAAACAGTTTCCCCTGAAGAACTATATTGTTAACTTCTTGCATGTTCACCCTTACAGCACACTGCCATTGTTCTCCAGCTTCACCTTGGAATGGACATAACCTCTATCTCCAATGCATTGTCCTCTCAAAAGAACTATCTTGCATTAATGTCAATAAATTCAAATAACTGGAACTACTTGCTTAACTGAATAAGTGTTCCACAATCAAGAACAACAAGGAATGTCAACCTGTTATGTTGAGGCCATAATGAGTTTCTAACTGTTTCAACTGTAGAAAACAAAATCCTAAGCACAAATTAATATTGACTTGGATTTTGTTTTAATTCTTTCCCACTTTCATTTCCTGCAAGTCTCATTAGCTTCTGGAGATACCATAAGAAGACATAATTCAGTTATTTCGTACAAAAGCTTCAGCTAAACATTCATGCAAACTATTGCTTTACATTCAAATTTACTTTGATTCAACTCAAACTTTAGTAAACAATAGCAGGGATAACCTTTGGTTTCCCATCCGGTTCATGCTGAAAACCTATTGCCCATTGGTTTTCTTGATGTACAATTGGATAGAGTATATAGTATCTCATGTCACTGATCCAAATATGATCTAAATCTCAAGAAATGGTATGATATACTTGAATCAACTGGCCTTTTCATCAATTGCAACATATTACAATCAATACAGCAACATTGCTTCACAGGAACTAACTATGTGAAAAACAATGCACATGCCACCTCCGCCATTTTCAAATATACCTCTGAAATCTCTGCCTGAGCGCAAAATAATTTTTAGCTGACTTTTTAAAAAAAACTTATTTATTTAAACTGCTCTCAAATCTTCAAATAATGGGAAAATTGTTCCCACATCAAACAGCACAGAGTACCACAATATAAACTTTTACTTGCTTCAGTTAGTCCTATTGTAAATTATTTAACTGCCGTTCATAAAAATAGAAATTGTAGAGGTGAGGGATCGGATTTTGAGCTGAGCTTACTGATATTAAACAATACATTCAGATGGAAAACAAATAATCTGAAATAGATTTTTTGCAGTGTATGTAAATATATTCTAAAATAAATGCTTATGAAGCAATAATCTTTCTTTTGATACAATATGAAATCATTCTTACCGATAAGGTGGACTTTGACAATTAAATGTATAGGAAAAGGGTTCTTGTGGTTCAGTAGTAGTATCTTTAACTCAAAGCTAAAAGTCCGACAGTCAATCACATCTGCCTCAGATGTGTGTCAAAACAAACTGGAAAAAGGCAGTAAATTCTCTTCTAGCTTACAGGCACTTCCAATCAAATTCGTGCAACAACATCACTGAGACAATATTAGAGCAGCATCCAAAAAGTGCCCAGTGCTTTGACAGTAACCAGAAGCTGAATTTTACAATTTTTAGCTAAGTATCAGTTTTGTGAGTTTCTTGGAGGCCTAGCGAGATTGCTCACTGCAATTTACCGAACATGATTCATTGACCATCGATACCACCCCTACTTCAGAATAGTTCTGAAGAAGGGTCACTGGATCTGAAATGTTAACTCTGCTTTCTCGCCAAAGGTTCTGTCAAACCTGCTGAGTTTTTCAAGCAATTTCTGATTTTGTTTCTAAAAGCTGTGCCACCCACTTTCATCTCACTCAATCCCTCCTTTTCTTTCATGCCAGGAGAAGGTAGCCCACAATATAGCAAAGAGGCTCCAGATGGGTAGAGGGTGTCTTACATCAGACTCTTCATCCACCATGAGAATAGAATCCTGTCTCTCACAGAAGGAGATCAAAATGGTTTCTGTGGAAATGCTGAGACATCCATGGCACAAAAACCAAGTAAGCACCATTCTTTATTCCAGTGCAACTCTCACATTAACTCTGCTGTCCATGTCAATTATTGTACACCACTCCTAATCACTTGCTGTTTTATCCTCTCTCCCTTGAGTTCGCAAATAGCAGAGGATGTTCACATCCTTAGCAGAGAAATAGCCTGCTTCACCTGAAGCCATCTCTTCAACTTCTGAGGGTTCAGAGAGCCTGATGGGAACTTTGGGCTTTCAGAGATTAGGAGGCCAAGCTGGTGAGCACCTGGAACATTACAGCAGGACCGAGACAGAAATAACATCAATGTTGTGCCGTGGTTGAAATGACAAGTTGCAACATTCCAATGAAGCATAATGCAAGCTTGAGGAACAACATTTCATTTTCCACTAAGGCACTTTCTAGCCTTAGGATCTCAATAATTAAATCAAAAGGAACTGACTGCATTATGTGTGATATCTATTGTTCTTACATTCTTTCTCCTATCCTTCCCCCACAACTGTGTTGTGTTTGTGTCTTTTTCACTTTGCACTTAGGGTGGCATGGTGGTTAGCGCTGCTGCCTCATATCACAAGGAACCCAGGTTCGATTCCAGCTTTGGGCTACTGCCTGTGTGAAGTTTGCACATTCTCACAGTGTCTATGTAGGCTTCCTTTGAGTGCTCCAGTTTCCTCCCAAAGTCCAAAGATGTGCTGGTTAGATGGACTGATCATGTTAGATTGCTTTGTAGCATTCAGGGATATGCAGGCTACTTGGATTAGCCATGCAGAGTTACAGGGATAGGGTGGCAGGCTGGGATTGGGTGAGATGTTCTTTGGAGGGTCGGTGCAGACTCGATGGGTTTTAAATAGCCTCTATCTGTACTGGAGGGATTTCACGATTATTAGGACCATTTCTCTTCATTTCACACTTTAATTTACACTCTTTTAACATCTCTTTCTTTCTCCATCCTTCAACTTCTACACCAGCCTCTAAACTTTCTTCCCTCTTGCTTTTCCTCTGCCTCTGTCAAAAGTATAAAAACACTTCCAATATCTTGCAGTCTGAAGAAGAGCTGCTCAGTTTCTTCAGCATCCTCTGTGCTTGTTTCAGACTCCAGCATCCATAATACTTTGCCTTTAGTTGGGTGGGATTGACATGGCCTGGCTCAATCCATGAGCTGGGTGCCTGTGCCTGTATACAAAGTGTCCTTTCAGTAGCTTTTCAAAGCCAATTGCCAGCACACCATGTAGTGCAGGTCTGTGGTTCCTAAGTGTCCTTTAGGTGGATTGGAGAGGTTCCATGAGGTTTCTGAGGGGTGGACAAATATTGGATGCTAATGTCTGTGAATGAGAGGTGTATTTGACTGGTGCGCATGGATCATTTCCTGACAAACTGAGTAGTCAGGAACACGAAAGCTCTTCACAGAACTGAAGTATTAGGTACCCACTGACTTAAAAGTTGATAATTTTCAGCATCTAGTTTACATCTGGTGGGATGGGAAGTTGCAAAATAATGAGGTTCAAATATTATGAAAATTATGTACTTTGAAGCAATCCAAAATAAAGTATTTGATTGTTGTAGCTGAAAAGCTGATGGATTTTAAAGCCTAGCATCAGTCACTATAATGTTACTTTTCATAGGAGCTATCACCTGCCTGATTAGTAATCACAGATAGTCATAAAATTATCAAAGTTTAAACAAAAGCTCTGGCTGTAAAAACCATCTATCGGGCATGTTGATCCTGGGTGACATCTAGTTTTCTTCTGTTAATGTTGAAATGTTGCACCTTCAAAATTTCCTAAATATTTTAATAAACACTCAGCAGCAATATGACAGTGTGACCTAGTAGCTGGGTAGATTGCTACAGCAATTGTCTTGTTACATGTGTAGGGGTTAGGGAGGATGTTGTTTTACTTCTGCCATTTACTGTATATTTTCCCCTGATTTACTTGCATCCCAAAATGCATCACCTCACACTTGTTCAGATTAAACACCATCTACTATTTTTCCATCCAACTTTCCAACTGATCAAAACCTGCTGTATTCTTTGACAACCTTTCTCACTATTCAAAACTCCACCAATTTTCATGTCTTCTGTAAACTTATCTATCTGGCCACCTACAGTTTAATCACTACAGGCCACAGAACTCCAGTCAGAACTCCCATACTCTGTCTTCTATGATCAAGCCAACTTTGTATTCAAACTAACAACTCACCATGGATCTCATGTGATTTAATCGTCTGGACCAACCATGAGGGACTGGTCGCCACACTCTAGGAAGATGTGGTGCCTTTGGAGAGGGTACAAAAGAGGTTTACCAGGATATAGCCTGGATTGGAGTGTATTAGCTAAAAGGAGAACTTGGACAAACTTAGATTGTTTTCACGACAGCATTAGAGTCTGAGGGGTGACCTGTTAGAAGTATATAAAATTATGAGAGGCATGGGTAGGGTGGGTAGTCCTAGTCTTTTTTTCCTGAGTGGTAAAGTCAAATACTAGGGTGCATGGGCTTAAGGTGAAAGGGGAAAAATTTAAAAGAGATGTGTGAGGCACTTTTTTATGTGGAGGGTGGCAGGTGCTGAGAGCTTGCTAGCAGGGGAGGTGCTAGGAGCAGATATGCAAGCAACATTTTAGTGGCATTTAAATGGGAATAAAGCGATGTGGATCATGTGCAGGTAGATAAGATTACTTAGAATGGCATTATGGTCAGTACAGAAATGGTGGGCTGAAGGGCCTGTTCTGGTGCTGTACTTTTCTCTGTTCTATTTACACACATAACAAGACAATTGCTGTAGCGATCTACTTAACTGCATGGTCACACTCTCATATGCTGTTGGATGTTAATTAAAATATCTAGGAAATTGTGAAGGTCCAATATTTCAGCATTAACAACAAAAAAAGTAGCTGAAAATGTGTTGCTGGAAAAGCGCAGCAGGTCAGGCAGCATCCAGGGAACAGGAGAATCGACGTTTCGGGCATAAGCCCTTCTTCAGGGCTTATGCCCGAAACGTCGGTTCTCCTGTTCCCTGGATGCTGCCTGACCTGCTGCGCTTTTCCAGCAACACATTTTCAGCTCTGATCTCCAGCATCTGCAGACCTCACTTTCTCCCCAACAAAAAAAGTAGACATGCCATCCAGAACCAACATGCTGGATGGTTTATCCAGCCACAGCGTTTGCTTAAACTTTGATAACTTTATTGTCTGTGATTACTAATCAGACAGGTCATATCCCCTATGAAAAGTAAGATCAAAGTGATTGTTGTTAAGCTTGAAAATTCTTTATCAGCTTTTAGTCTTGAAACAAAAATCAAAATACATCATTCTGAGTTGCGTCAAGGTACAACTTCATGACAAAGTGGAGAAGAGAAACCTTTGGTTTTACAAACATGTCAATTTCACGAGCAATTCATTGTAGTGGTACTTGAATACTATGCTGTGAAAATTAGATTTCACCTTTATATAGTCACCACATAATATCACTATTCTTACTGTAAGTTATTCTTAAAAAAAACTTGTAAATGTCACTATACTGAAAATAGTGTCTTGTTATCATAATATCAGCTGTCATTTAAATAGCACAGTAAAACATCATTCTGGATTAGTGGTGCTGGAAGAGCACAGCAGTTCAGGCAGCATCCAAGGAGCTTCGAAATCGACGTTTCGGGCAAAAGCACTTCATCAGGAATAAAGGCAGTGAGCCAGGAGCGTGGAGAGATAAGTGAGAGGAGGGTGGGGGTGGGGAGAAAGTAGCATAGAGTACAATGGGTGAGTGGGGGATGGGATGAAGGTGATAAGTCAGGGAGGAGAGGGTGGAGTGGATAGGTGGAAAAGGAGATAGGCAGGTAGAACAAGTCCGGACAAGTCATGGGGACAGTGCTGAGCTGGAAGTTTAGAACTAGGGTGAGGTGGGGGAAGGGGAAATGAGGAAACTGTTGAAGTCCACATTGATGCCCTGGGGTTGAAGTGTTCCGAGGCGGAAGATGAGGCGTTCTTCCTCTAGGCGTCTGGTGGGGAGGGAGCGGCGGTGAAGGAAAATTGCGGTCTCTAAAGAAGGAGGCCATCTGTTCTGTGGTGCACACCAGATGGCCTCCTTCTTTAGAGACCGCAATTTTCCTTCCCACGTGGGTAAAGCTGCCCTCCAACGCATCTCGTCTACATCCCGCACCTCCGCCCTCAGACCCCACCCCTCCAACCGCAACAAGGACAGAACGACCCTGGTGCTCAACTTCCACCCTACCAACCTTCGCATAAACCAAATCATCCGCCGACATTTCCGCCACCTCCAAACAGACCCCACCACCAGGGATATATTTCCCTCCCCATCCCTTTCCGCCTTCCACAAAGACCGTTCCCTCCGTGACTACCTGGTCAGGTCCACGCCCCCCTACAACCCACCCTCCCATCCTGGCACTTTCCCCTGCCACCGCAGGAACTGTAAAACCTGCGCCCACACCTCCTCCCTCACCTCTATCCAAGGCCCTAAAGGAGCCTTCCACATCCATCAAAGTTTTACTTGCACATCCACTAATATCATTTATTGTATCCGTTGCTCCCGATGCGGTCTCCTCTACATTGGGGAGACTGGGCGCCTCCTAGCAGAGCGCTTTAGGGAACATCTCCGGGACACCCGCACCAATCAACCACACCGCCCCGTGGCCCAACATTTCAACTCCCCCTCCCACTCTGCCGAGGACATGGAGGTCCTGGGCCTCCTTCACCGCCGCTCCCTCACCACCGGACGCCTGGAGGAAGAATGCCTCATCTTCCGCCTCGGAACACTTCAACCCCAGGGCATCAATGTGGACTTCAACAGTTTCCTCATTTCCCCTTCCCCCACCTCACCCTAGTTCTAAACTTCCAGCTCAGCACTGTCCCCATGACTTGTCCGGACTTGTTCTACCTGCCTATCTCCTTTTCCACCTATCCACTCCACCCTCTCCTCCCTGACCTATCACCTTCATTCCCCCCCCCCCCCCCCCCACTCACCCATTGTACTCTATGCTACTTTCTCCCCACCCCCACCCTCCTCTCACTTATCTCTCCACGCTCCTGGCTCACTGCCTTTATTCCTGATGAAGGGCTTTTGCTCGAAACGTCGATTTCGAAGCTCCTTGGATGCTGCCTGAACTGCTGTGCTCTTCCAGCACCACTAATCCAGAATCTGGTTTCCAGCATCTGCAGTCATTGTTTTTACCTACAGTAAAACATCACGAGGCTTCATTAATCAAACAAAATGTCATGCTGATCCACATAAGGAGGTATCGGAACAGGGACTAACAGTCTGCACATGGGTGAAATAAAATGTAATTTCTCTTCTCAAAGTATCCATCTCACAGTCGTATTTCTACTACATCTAAACTCTCAAATGAACTATAATGACAATCCCCCTACCTTGGAGCCAGAATGCTACAACAAAGTTGGGGAACGCAGATCGATAGTTCTTCATAATTGGAATAACTGATTGGTTTAGACAACTATAGATGTGTGGTTTCTCCGTAATTCGTAATTCAAATGAACAAACTTAATATCCTAGCAATGTCAGTATATATCAGGAAATGTAACCGAGATCTTTAAAATACTTGTTTCAATAACAGAATGTAATTAAAGTGCACTAACTAATTAGACTAAATAAAGTAAATTAGGTTAATCATGACACTATCAATCGTTAAAGCTCAGTTATTCAGAATAAATTGTGGCAAAACCAGCAATAGCAAATTAAAAATCTCAATGTACAATTTGCAACATATGGACTTATGATTTTCAGAACCATGATTCGAAATGACTGAAAAAAGTAATTTATCTAGAACGATTTGTCATCCTTGGTAGCCCATTCTTAGTCAATAATAATGTAACCTGGAAGTTCTCGTGATAATCCACCGGTGTTTGAAAACTGGCTACTACTTTCTGCTTGCATATCAAATATCAGTGGAATATAAGTGAGCTTATTGGACCTAGTGGGCCTTCCATAGTATTAATCCTGCCTCAGAATATCACCTGGAGGGAAGACATTAAAACTATACAAGGAGTATGAGAAAACAAAATTTTAAAAGTCATAAAAACACACAACTGCAAAGAACCTTGATGATATCTTTAGGCTTTAGATTTCCATGTTCCTCCCTAGTGTTCTGTTAAAAGCTTTTTCCAGCTGCTGTTGACTTTTGACTTGTGTTTAAGCACTGTGATGAGATCCAGGACCAAAAATGATGGCAATCCTATCCACTCAACAGCAACCAGTCAGAGGCGAACACAACACATGTTCGCCTTGAACAGACTATTGCTGGCTGGGAATCTGATGTGCACTTCATTCAGGTTACATTTTTTTAAAATCCTGACTCTCAATTTATAAATGCATTATGAGTTTGCATAAAATTTCATTGTTCATTATTTTTAATGGAGGTACTGGTCCATTTAAAATAAAGGGATACAGCACTCTATTATAGAGATAATGACAGAGATAAAGCAAATACATATATCTTCACTACTATAAAATGCAAACAAATCAATTTCAAGGCTCAATAAGGAGACCCAATTTTGTTTATCTTGGTTTGGGAGATGCTGTTCCTGGAATCAAAAGATTTATTCGCTTTTTGTACTTGCCTTTAATATTAAGTTTTAAAGGTACATTTTTGAAAGAGAAAAGTAATCATGAAGGAACTTTCTTCAAGAAATTTTAACTAAGTGCCCCTTTGGGGCGGCACGGTGGCTCAGTGGTTAGCACTCCTGCCTCACAGCACCAGAGTCCCAGGTTCGATTCCAGCATCGGGCAAATGTCTGTGTGGAGTTTGCACATTCGGTTTCCTCCCACAGTCCAAAGATGTACGGGTTAGGTGAATTGGCCATGCTAAATTGTCCATAGTGTTAGGTGCATTAGTCAGAGGGAAATTGGTCTAGGTGGGTTACTCTTCGGACGGTCGGTGTGGACTGGTTGGCCGAAGGGCCTGTTTTCACACTGTAGGGAATCTAATCTAATCTAAGTCCATTCATAGGATGTAACATAACTCATTACTCTGCATTTCACATTTTACTACAAAGCACAATATCTTCACTCATTTCTGACTTTTGTTATCTCAGCAAAACCACATATTTGATACTAAAATTGTTGGGTGTGTTCCAACAATCCATTTAAAGTATTTTCAAAAATCCCAGTACTTTCAATGTATGTTATTCCTATAAGTAATTTAGGAATACAGGAAGGTAATGGTGTGAAAAGACTTTACAATATTATAAGTGGAACATTGGACTGTATTTTTCCATTTGCAGTTAATGTGTGGTAGTGAGTGAGCTTCATGGTGTTCAGCCCACTAGCGTAGGTTGAATTTTCTTACAAAGTTTTCCACTTTTCAACTCATTAATTATGCTGCAAAACTGTTGGGCACTTTTCTCAGGGAATTTGCATGCCTGGAGATACCATAGTGCTCACCACTCGGAGCTACATTTCAGTTTACCTATCTCTGGCACCAGCTTTATTCACAGACCAGCTGCTCACCACTTTAGATGCTGAAAGCATCTCCTTCATTTCCTGCACCTCCACCCTTGAACCCCACCTTTCCAATTGCAACAAGGACAGAACCTCCGCCCCCCCACCCCAGTCCTCACCTTCCATCCCACTAACCTACGGATACATCGCATCATCCTCCGCTATTTCTGCCACCTACAAACAGACTCCACCACCAAGGATATATTTCCCTCCCCACCACTATCTGCCATTCCCTTGGCGACTCCCTTGTTAGATCCACGCCCCCAACCCCACCCCACACACTCACCCACCCTCCACTCCTAGCACCTTCCCTTGCCACCGCAAGAAGTGCAAAACCTGAGCCCACACCTCCCCCCTCACCTCTGACCAAAGATCCAAAGAATCCTTCCACATCCGACAGAGATTTACTTGTACTTCCACACACATCATCTACTGTGTCCATTGCTTTCAATGTGGTCTCCTCTACATTGCAGAGGCAGGACGCCAACTTGCAGAACATGTCAGAGAACATCTCTTGTATACACACACACTAAACAATCCCACTATCCCGTGGACGAATACTTTAACTCCACCCATCCCCGCCTCCGCCAAGGACATGCAAGTTCTGGGCCTCCTCCACTGCCAATCTCTAGCCACGCAACAACTGGAGGAAGAATGTCTATCTTCACTATGGGACCCTCTAACAGCATAGGATCAATGTGGATTTTGCCAGTTTCCCCATTTCCCCTCCCCCACCTTATCCTAGATCCAACCTTGCAACTCAGCACCGCCCTCTTGAACTGTCTATCTTCCTTCCCATCCATCTGTTCCACCCTCCTCTGTGACCTATCACCTTCACACTCACCTTCATCTACCTGTTGCATTCCCAGTTACCTTTCCCCTAGCCCCACCCCATCCCACTTACCTCTCAGCCCCTTTGGCCACCCCCTCATTCCTGATGAAGAGGTAATGCTCGAAACATCGTCTCTCCTGCTCTCGGTGCTGCCTGACCGCTGTGCTTTTCCAGCAACACACTCCGACTCTGATCTCCAGCATCTGCTCTCCTCACTTTCTCCTACATCTTTGGCTGTTGTGTTCAACCCTGAAAGTGTCTCAGAGGACAGCAATCTGAAGGTTTTAGAGGACAGGGTGATGGAAAAAACAAATAGTCTTTTTGTCTGCTGACAACCAAAGGAGGTCATGCCTGGATGAAAATTGGAGGTGTTTAATGTCAAAAGGGACACCCAATAATGATACAACAATGCCAATAATCTTTTGCCATCTGCAGAGGCAAGGTTTACCAACTTCTCTCAGCTACCCCAAAGGAGGTTGAGTACAGCACTGCCAACAACAGTAACAATATCCACGATTATGAACTTTTTCAGGTTGCATCAGGAGACATTCAAGAACTTGTAGTTTACTGCCCAGTGCTGAAAAAAGATGTCTGACATTCTGTATATAAAGAGATAAGAATACATTGGTTTCACTCTTCTCGAGAAGCAGACTAAACAAGCACATAGTTTTGCCAGGAATAGTAAGCTTCATGGTGCAGGGTGCAATTGCCTGCACACGTGTTGCTTTACAAGTGTCACACCTAAATTCAATGGATTGGAAAAGGAGTTCAACTATCTCAATGTGAAGCAGATGTGCAACCAGACATAGTATGTCATGCTTGACATTGCACCGTAGCCTAGCAAGAATCATAATGATGAACCAATCTGTTGTACTGTCAGAATGTGAGCCACCATGATTAAGTGGTCAAAGATTAAGTGACAAGGACCATCTGCTAGCCTTCTATTTGTAGTGTACAATACATGCACGTGTAACATGAGCAGCATGCATGTACTGAATGCCGTGCAGTTGCATAGATTTTCATTAAGCAGATTATTGTGGTGCTTAACAAACTATGACCATCAGACATAGGAGCAGAAATTAGGGCATTTGGCCCATCGGGTATGCTCCACCATTCAATCATGGCTGATAGGTTTCTTAAACTCCATTTTTCCGCTTTCTCCCTATAACCTTTGACCCCCTTGGCAATCAAGAACTTATCTATCTTTGTCTTAAATATACTCAATGATGTGGCTGCCACAGCCTTTTGTGACAATGGATTCCACAGATTCACCACTCTCTGGATAAAGAGGTTTCTCCTTAACTCCATTCTAAAGGGTCTTCCCTTTCCTCTTAGGCTGTGCCTTTGGATTCTCATCTTCCCTGTCAATGGAAACATCTTCCCAATGTCCACTCTGTCCAGACCATTCAGTATTTTGTCAGCTTCAATCAGATTCCCCCTCATCCTTCTAAACTCCATCAAATATAGTCCCAGAGTCCTCAAATGTTCCTCATATGTTAAGCCTTTCATTCCTGGGATCATTCTCATGAACCTCCTCTTGACCTGCTCCAGGGCCAATACATCCTTCCTGAGGGATCTACAATTTGGGTCACTCTGGAGGAGACTTGCAGATCTCTCCAGACTGCTTGTCAAGGTTTGTCATTCATTGCTGTGTACCCAGCACAACCTCACTATCATATTTTCCTACCAAGCTTATAGTGAGCAGCTGAGAAATATGAAGAGGAATGTTAGGAGGAGGTGATAGAAGAGAACTGGCAACCAAGCCAACTCTTGCCAGACTGCCTATCATCAAATCATCTAACTTTTGTACTTGTGAATAAGACTGCAAATCCCAATATAACTATAATCTCCCACTTTACAATCTCTCTTTTGGGGACAATCACAGCAGTCTCTTGGCTACTACAGAACAAACATTCCAAAACAATTTAATCAAACTAATAAACCAAATGCAATACAGAAGTCAACTGAACATCCATGTCAATTTTCTTGCTGCCTGTCTTCAATGGGCCTTTGCTTATTTCACTGCATCTAGACAGTGTTACATCCGTTGCTGCAGGATGGCTGGTGGTGGAAGGCTGTTTACTTTTGGTGGGAGAGACTGCAGATGGCCTTATGGGATGACCTCACATGCTTGTAGCCCTAGCTGGCTTGCATTTGGATTTCAACACTACAGCATGAGTGAAAGCAAGTCTGGGTTAGTTGGTTGACAGGTGACAGCAAAGTTGCTGGTAGTTTGGCAACAATCAGAGGATTTCTGCTATCATCCAGAGGTTGTA
Source organism: Chiloscyllium plagiosum (assembly GCF_037043375.1). Lineage (NCBI taxonomy): Eukaryota > Metazoa > Chordata > Chondrichthyes > Orectolobiformes > Hemiscylliidae > Chiloscyllium > Chiloscyllium plagiosum. The sequence goes on along the minus strand of NW_028270139.1, from coordinate 35,463,077 downwards.
CTTCATGGATTCACTGCCAATGGCTGGTAATGAAGGAGTCTGAGATATGGACAATAATGGGCAATTTGGTGAGTGTGACTATGTTAGGTCATTGCTTGACTAGTTTGTGGGACTATTTTGGCAGTTGAAACTTTATTGCTGGAACAGCACAGCAGGTCAGGCAGCATCCAGGGAACAGGAGATTCGACGTTTCGGGCACAGGCCCTTCTTCAGGAATGAGCAGAGAGTGTTCAGCAGGAGAAGATAAAAGGTAGGGAGGAGGGACTTGGAGGAGGGGCGTTGGAAATGTGATAGGTGGAAAGAGGTCAAGGTGAGGGTGATAGGTCGGAGTAGGATGGAGGCGGAGAGGTCAAGAAGAAGACTGCAGGTCAGGAAGGCGGTGCCGGGCTGGAGGGATTCGGCTGAGACAAGGTGGGGGGAGGGGGGATGAAGAAACTGGTGAAGTCCAAGTTCATCCCCTGTGGTTGGAGGGTTCCCAGTCGGAAGATAAGACGCTCCTCCTCCGACCGTCGCGTTGTTGTGGTTTGGCGGTGGATGAGTCCAATGACCTGCATATCCTCGGTGGAGTGGGAGGGGGAGTTGAAATGCTGTGCTACAGGGTGGTTGGGTTGGTTCGTCCGGGTGGCCCAGAGGTGCTCTCTGAATCGCTCCGCAAGTAGGCGGCCTGTCTCCCCAATATAGAGGAGGCCACACCGGCTGCAGCGGATGCAGTAGATGATGTGGGTGGAGGTGCAGGTGAATCTGTGGCGGATATGGAAGTTTCCTTTGGGGCCTTGGAGAGAAGTGAGGGGGGAGGTGTGGGCGCAAGTGTTGCACCTCCTGCGGTTGCAAGGGAAGGTGCCGGGAGTGGAGGTTGGGTCGGTGGGGGGTGTGGATCTGACAAGGGAGTCGCGGAGGGAGTGGTCTCTACGGAAAGCTGATAGGGGAGGGGAGGGAAATATATCCTTGGTGCTGGGGTCTGTTTGGAGGTGGCGGAAGTGACGGTGGATGATGCGCTGTACATGGAGATTGGTGGGGTGGTAGGTGAGGACCAGTGGGGTTCTGTCCTGGTGGCGGTTGGAGGGGCGGGAAGTGGAGGAGATGCGGTGGAGGGCACCGTCGACCACGTCGGGGGGGAAATTGCGGTCCTTGAAGAAGGAGGCCATCTGTGTTGTACGTATTTTGAACTGGTCCTCCTGGGAGCAGATGCGGCGGAGACGAAGGAATTGGGAGAATGGGATGGCGTTTTTACAGGGGGCAGGATGGGAGGAGGTGTAGTCCAGGTAGCTGTGGGAGTCGGTTGGTTTGTAGTAGATGTCCGTGTTGATTCGGTCGCCTGAGATAGAAACAGAAAGGTCTAGGAAGGGGAGGGAGGAGTCCGAGACTGTCCAGGTGAATTTGAGGTCGGGGTGGAAGGTGTTAGTGTAGTGGATGAACTGTTCAACCTCCTCGTGGGAGCACGAGGTAGCGCCGATACAGTCATCAATGTAGCGAAGGAAAAGATGGGGGGTGGGGCCAGTGTAGTTGCGGAAGATGGATTGTTCCACATACCCTACGAAGAGGCAGGCATAGCTGGGGCCCATGCGGGTGCCCATGGCTACTCCTTTTGTTTGGAGAAAGTGGGAGGATTGGAAAGAAAAGTTGTTCAGGGTGAGGACCAGTTCGGTCAGTCGAAGGAGGGTGTCGGTGGAAGGGTACTGGGTGGTACGGCGGGAAAGGAAGAAGCGGAGTGCTTTGAGTCCTTCGTGATGGGGGATGGAGGTGTACAGGGACTGGATGTCCATGGTGAAGATGAGGCGTTGGGGACCGGGGAAGCGGAAATCCTGGAGGAGGTGGAGGGCGTGGGTGGTGTCACGAACGTAGGTGGGGAGTTCTTGGACTAATGGGGACAGGACCGTGTCGAGGTATGCCGAGATGAGTTCGGTTGGGCAGGAGCAGGCTGAGACGATGGGTCGTCCGGGGCAGTCAGGTTTGTGGATTTTGGGCAGGAGGTAGAAACGGGCGGTGCGGGGTTGTGGGACTATGAGGTTGGAGGCGGTGGATGGGAGGTCCCCTGAGGTGATGAGGTTATGGATGGTCTGGGAGATGATGGTTTGGTGGTGGGGGGTGGGGTCATGGTCAAGGGGACGGTAGGAGGAGGTATCTGCGAGCTGGCGTTTGGCCTCAGCGGTGTAAAGGTCAGTGCGCCAAACTACTACTGCGCCTCCCTTGTCAGCTGGTTTGATGGTGAGGTTGGGGTTGGAATGGAGGGAGTGGAGGGCTGCGCGTTCCGAGGGTGAGAGGTTGGAGTGGGTGGGAGGGGTGTGGGAGTTCAGGTAGCGGTTAATGTCGCGGCGGCAGTTTGCTATGAAGAGGTCGAGGGCAGGTAGGAGGCCAGCACGGGGTGTCCAGGTGGACGGGGTGTGTTGGAAACTTCCATATCCGCCACAGATTCACCTGCACCTCCACCCACATCATCTACTGCATCCGCTGCAGCCGGTGTGGCCTCCTCTATATTGGGGAGACAGGCCGCCTACTTGCGGAGCGATTCAGAGAGCACCTCTGGGCCACCCGGACGAACCAACCCAACCACCCTGTAGCACAGCATTTCAACTCCCCCTCCCACTCCACCGAGGATATGCAGGTCATTGGACTCATCCACCGCCAAACCACAACAACGCGACGGTCGGAGGAGGAGCGTCTTATCTTCCGACTGGGAACCCTCCAACCACAGGGGATGAACTTGGACTTCACCAGTTTCTTCATCCCCCCTCCCCCCACCTTGTCTCAGCCGAATCCCTCCAGCCCGGCACCGCCTTCCTGACCTGCAGTCTTCTTCTTGACCTCTCCGCCTCCATCCTACTCCGACCTATCACCCTCACCTTGACCTCTTTCCACCTATCACATTTCCAACGCCCCTCCTCCAAGTCCCTCCTCCCTACCTTTTATCTTCTCCTGCTGAACACTCTCTGCTCATTCCTGAAGAAGGGCCTGTGCCCGAAACGTCGAAACTCCTGTTCCCTGGATGCTGCCTGACCTGCTGTGCTGTTCCAGCAATAAAGTTTCAACTTTGATCTCCAGCATCTGCAGACCTCACTTTCTCCTCGGACTATTTTGGCAGTAGTCCCAGATGCTAAAAGAAGAATCTTGTAGAATTAACGAGGCAGGGTGTGCCATTGACATTCCTAGTACTAAAGTTGATGCTAGACGGTCAGTCCAGTTTTATGTTTTTTTGACCAATTCCGATAATTACCACACCATTAATAGACTCTCAGTCATCAAAGAGATGGAATGCACCTTTGACAGTCCTATAAAAAGGGTGATACTCTGCACTTTCCTGGATGAATGCAGTTTCAACAATATTCAATAAGTTCAACACCATCCAAGACAAAGCAGTCCACTTGATGGACATCCATCCATCATCACTTAAGCATTCACTCCCTCTGCCATTAATGTACAATGGCAGCAGTGTGTGCCATCTATTAAATACACAGCAGTAAATTGCTGTGGATCCTTCAGCAACATCTTCCAAGCTTCTGAACTCTATCACCTGAAAAAGTATGGGCAGCAAATGTAAAGGAACACCACAACTGCAATTTCCTTCCAAGTTGCGTGCCACTTTGATTTGAAACTACATTGCCATTCCTTCACTGTCACTGGGTCAAAAACTGGAATTTCCTTCCTAACAGCATTGAAGGTGAATCTGCACTAGTTGAACTGAATAGATCAAGAAAGTGGATAATTTCCGTGTTCTCAAGAGTCATTAGGGATGGGGAAAAAGCACTTGTCTTACCAATGACACTCACATCCGATTTGCTAATTTCAATAAAAAGAAATGAATTTGAACATACCTGGGCAATTATACACACAGTGAGGTTGATGGCAGTGTTGTAGCTGCTAACAGTGCCTGAAGGACTGCCCGCAGCAGCACCGGGCACACCTAAAAATGAGGTGTCAACTGGTGAAGTTACTAAGGACGATTTGCATACCATATAGTCATAAAGATGTACAGCACGGAAACACACCCTTCGGTCCAACTTGTCCATGCTGATCAAATATCCTAAATTCATCTAGTCCCATTTGGCAGCATTTGGCCATATCATTCTAAACCCTTCCTATTCATATACCCATCCAGGTAACTTATAAATATTGTAATTGTACCAGCCTCCACCATTTCCTGTGGCAGTTCATTCCATACACACACTACCCTCTGCTTGAAAAAAAATTGCTCCTTCGGTCCCTTTTAAATCTCTCCCAAGCAGTAAGTAATAGACAGAGCTAAGTGATCCCACAGCCAATGAAGCAGATCTAAATTCTGCCTGCCACATCCTGCTATGAACAATGGTAGACAATTAAACAACTCACCGAAGGAAGAGGTTCAACAATCCCCATCTTCAATGATGGAAGAGCCCAGAACATCAATGCAAACGTAAGGCTGAAGCATTCACAATAATCCTTGGCCAAAGTGGCAAGTAGGTGATCCTTCAGTGGTCCCCAAAATCACAAATGCCAGTCTTCAGCCAATTTGATTCATTCCACATGATATCAAGATATAGTTGGAGACATTGGATACTGCAAATGCTGTGGGCCTTGATAACATTCCTGTAATTGTATGGAAGACTGCTCCAGAAATGGCTGCACCTGTAGCCAAGTTGTTCCAGAACAACTATAACACTGGCAACCACCCAATAAAATGGAAAACTGCCCAGGTATGTCTTGTACACAAAAGCAGGACAAATGCAACCCAACCAATTACTGCCCCATCAGTTTACTCTCAGTCATCAGTAAAATATTATGTGTCATTGGCAGTGCTATCAAGCAGTGCCTGCATCGCAATAACCTGCTCACTGTCACCCAGTGTGGGCTCTCCCATGACCATTCAACTTCTGATTTCATTACAGACGTCATTCAAACACAGCCTACAAAGCTGAATTCCAGAGGTGAGGTGAGAGTGATTGGCCTTGAGATCAAGATCGCATTTGATTAAGTGTGGAATCAAGGAGCCCCAGCAAAATTGCAGTCAATGGGAATCAAGGGTAAAACTCTCCACTGATTGGACTCAAACAGAGCACAAGGAAGATGGTTGTCTAGTTGGTAGTCAGTCACCTCAGCATCAAGGTATCTCTGCAGGAGTTGCTCAGGGGAGAGTGTTGGACCCAACTAACTTCAGCTGCTTCATTAATGACCCTCCCTCCATCAAAAAGTCAGATGTGGGGATATGAGTGTCCAATGTTCAGCACTATTCATATCTCCTCAGATACTGAAGTTGTCTATGTCCAAATGCAGCAAGGCCTGGACAATATTCACGCTTGGGATGACAAATGGGAAATAACATTGATGCCAAACAATGACCATCTCCAAAAGGAGACAATCTAACTCCACCTTTTGAAATTCAGTGGTGATACTACCAGCAAATCTCCCATTATCAACTTCTTGAAGGTTACCATTGACCAGAAATGTAATTGGACTCAACAAACAGTGGTTACAAGAGAAGATCATAGCCTAGGAATCCTAGGGGCTGTAACGTGCATCCTGACTACCCAGAACATGTCAACCAGCTGCAAGTTACAAGTCAGAAGCATGATGGAACACTCCTCACTTGCTTGGATGAGTGCAACTCCAACAACACTCAAGATGTTCGACACCATCCAAAACGAAGCAGCCCAATTGATTCGCACATCCATAAACATTCACTCCCTTCACTAACAATCCTCAGTAACAACAGTATGCACCATCTAGAAGATGCACTGTAGAACACCACTACCTGCAAGTTCCATCAAGCCACTCACCATCCTGATTCAGAAATATATTGTCATGCTTCAGAGTCGCTGGGTCAAAATTCTGGAATTTCCTCCCGAACTGCATTATGGGTTTGCCAATAATACATGAAATGCAGCAATTTAGGAAGTCAGCTTGTCACCACATTCTCAAGGGAAACTAGGGATGAGTAATAAATGCTGGCCCAATCAATAATATCCACATCCCATAAGTTAACAAAAATAAAGACATGCAATTTGGAGCACGATTATCATGTAAATACATGGCTAGCACAAAGTTTTCATGCTACCTGCATGAGGTGTAATGGTGTGGCTAATAGTCATAGAGTCATTGAAATATGTCATATCATATTGCGCTGCATAAGGCACTGACCATAACCTATCCAGAGAGTGGTGTGGATTTCTGATCACAAAGATATTACTGTAAGGATATTATTTCTTTGAAAGGAGACAGAGATAAGCAACAAATGTAAGTTCCAGGTCAGGAGCTTAAGTTATAAGAAAAGGTTAAACAATTCAACCTTGTTTTCTTCAATAAAGAGACTTCAAGGAAAGTTAATGTATATTTTCAAGATTATACAGGATTGATAAAGTTGACCCAGGCAATTTGTTCACTGTATCAAAAGGTTCAAATACCAGACATTGTTAAAAATATAAAATTAAGGGTACTGTATCAAATCAGATTTTTTCTGTACTATGTGGTTTTGAGGAGGAAGGATTAAGAGAAGGTGTGAGAAGGCGTGTGTCCAACACTGAAATCTATCAGAATGGGGCTTGTTTGTTGGGGCCAAAGGAAGCATTTTTGAAAGTGAATCTCCAAAAGATTTTCCTATTTTCTCATCACAAATTGAACAGAAGAACCATGGAAGCTGGAAAAAAAAACCTGTTGTGATAAGAGTTTTATGTCATTTTTCCCATGTTTATTTTCTTCTGTCAAAGATGAAACAATTGAAGTGGAGAACGTATGCAAAATTATTTCCCTTGTGTTTCACCATAGTGAGCATTTTTAAATACATTATCTCCATCATTAAACATCATGCACCCAATATTCATCAATACTTCATTTCAATGTCTTAAATTTATCCATAATAACGAGATTTGAAAATAAGAATCTTTGTACATCACAAAAATATTTCAAATCTCGTAAGTTAATAATTGAAGTACATTTCATTAACAGTTGAAGTTAAATGTTGAAATTCTGGAACTTTCACAATCTTCTGATAACCAACATGACAACTCTCACAAGGCATCCTTTAGCATAAATATCATGGGACTCAAATTCCTCAGGGGATCTGCGATGCTCCTGCTGAAGTTACAACAGGAGACTATAAATAATTTTTCCCTGACACAACTTTGGTCTTTGAATCTCAGTTTAATCAAAGCAATGCATCCATCTAGTTTTGTTCTTTAAGTTACAGATATGGCAGGAATGATAAAACACAAGGTGTGCATCAAACCATTTTAGTTCTGTGTGTCAGACCAATGCCATTGTTCATTAATCTTAGTAATAAATAGTAATTACACCCTTCTGTGGATCTATCTAAACAAAAGAATTATGATCTGACAAGAATTATTAAATGGTGTCTCATTTATTGAAAGTATACACAATGAGTTTGTATCACTTTTTTTTAAGCCAGCAAACTAATTGCAGTAATAAATCAGAGTTCACATAGTCAACAGAAAGAAGCGGGAAATCATATAAAAGAATACATGACCTTTCAAAATAAAAAGCTTGGAACCTAATAATGTTTTAAACTGGAAGATAACTGTACTGTGAAATTAAAGACTACAGAAAAGAAGAGTAGCTGGTACAGTTTCAGGAATGTCTGATGTTAAGCCAACATGAATTCTAACATATAATTAGCCTTATTAGTGGTTACAATTGATCATGGAACCAGCAATGTCTCAGCCAAACTAAGTCCAGACAATTTTGTAGGAATCATGGTTTAGAATTTGGTTGGTCAGCATGAACTGGGCATAGAAAGCATTGATTTGAGTGATTAGGTTTGCCCCATTAGTGGGTGAGGTTACAGCAAAACACTTGAGACATTCTGAGAAAATTAAGTTTATAAAGATCAAAATGGATAGGTGGATGAAGGAAATGGATATAAATAGAAATTATCACAAAAGATGGCCTTGCACCACACAGGTCACCTCCTCCTACCATCTTCAACCTACCCTATCATCACATCTTTCTATTCCATTCTTCCAAGTACATTAATTGAGCAGATTAAAGGGCTATGTGAATAGGATGGATATATAATACTAGAAGTCCATGTTCTGATTGCTGATGTAGATTCTTTTGGTGCATGATTTGTTTTAGTAATATAACTTCCAAGCAATTCTACATAGAGTGAAAATGTTTCCATGCTGTGCATCTCTATGACTATGACTGTATGATAAAATCACTCTTTAGGATTATGCATACTGACATAAATATGTAAAATAGAATACAGTCAAATAGTGTCTTTTTCACCAGTATTTGTGCACTCAACAAAATGCCCTGTTGACCTCACTAATTGATGAAGCAAAACTAACAATTTCTAAAAATGTAGAAATGGTATGCAGTTAATGATGTGTCGGTATCAGTATGGATATGTGGCAATAATAAAATGATTTATAATCTTTTCATGTATATTGTCTTAATACAACTGTAATATTCAAGTAAGTATCACAGACATATAGTGTTCTCTTGGTAGTTGAAGATATGACAATTTTTAGGTCAGATTTATCACTGATCCAAGTGCAGAGTATCTGTGGTAAAGTGAATATATTGCAAAGACTTTTTTGTGCTTTTAAAAGCTGTAGATTTGAAATGAGGAAGAGCTGTTTTAAAAAAATCAGTGCTTGAAAGAGCGACTGAAACCTTGAAGGCAAGTAACCTGACATTCATGCCAGGTATCATGTAAACAATATTGGAATAAACAGTAATTGAAGTTGTGTTGCAGACAATTTGAAGCAAAGGGGGTGCAACCAATGCAGCTTTTGCTGCTAACAATAAGTCAATTGGTCAATGAATTGTGACCAGTTTCCAATGACAGCTTGGAGCTGGGAACTACTCACAGAGGTAGGGGTGGATGTTAAGGTCTGGTCTCTGTGCTCAACAGTCAAATCTCACTGTAAAGCTTAAGGAAACCAGTTTATCTTTTTTGCAACAGTTGTTGTAAACAGTGATTTGAACTAACAGATCTGATACTTCTAATAAGGGAACCAGCCACCTTGTGTCTCTTAACAAGCAGTGGAAGCATCAGGAGAAAGACAATTGAAGTAAAGTATTGGCCTGCAGAAGAGTCATAAGGATCATCTCAACAACAGAATTTGGGGACAAAGACTACTGGACTGTCTTTCTCGTTTCTCCTCTCTGCCAATAACCTTTTTTTTTCCCTGTTTACCTGTCTGTTTATGTATGCAGGAGAGTTTATAAGGGGAATAGAGTTTTATTTAGTAATATATATATATATCCATGTTTATAACTGTGAACTTACTTCGTCAAAGTCTATTTACATGTAATAAATAGTGATTTTTGTTGAGTACAAAAAGCTGGTCTGTGCTTTCTATTAATCTCGTTCTGAAAGTCAGGTAAATTGAGGACCTTTGCATACTTTATAAAATCATTGACTTTTGTGATGACTCCAGGAATAGTGGAGCTCAATTTCCAGCCCATTACCCCAGTGAGTCATAACAATATGAATTAATTGACTGAAGTGATAATGGTGCTCCAGTTTGTCTGAAGTGCACACTCTGGATTATTACCAGTAGCTGTTATATTGTGGAACATATGTTTTGTTACCTCGTTGCATAAATGAGTGAAAATGTACTCATTGCTACTTTGTTTGGTGATGGGATTGTAATTACTCAATTCAGAGGTGTTTACAAGAGGTGCTTGAAGTCAAACACCTTGGATGATGCATTGAAAAGGAGAGAAATGTTCTAATTTAGGGATGGAAGAATATCTGCTGCCATCGTAATCTGAGTGAATATTGTTTCACTATATCTGGTTGTGAAATAGCTTTTATTGTGGCATTTCCGTAATATCCCATGCGGTTCTTTGACCACTGCTTGGGAAAAGTTTCTTTATTTGAAATATATGTGGGCCCAGGAAGAACTATCAGTGTTTGCCATCCCTTTTGTGGGAATTTCCTGCTCCCCTTTGTTCTACTTCCAGATTGGTGCTACAGAGATTCTACTGGATTTTAACTGAATTGCTATGTTATCTGTGAATGTTGGATCACACTCATAGTTCAGTACAAAATGGTCAATCTTTCATTCTGATACAATATCTCCTGGTTCTGGAAGCCCATCCAAGGAAAATATTCTTTCTGCATCTACTCTTTTAAGCCTTGCATCCTTCAATGCAATCACTTCTCATTTTTCAAACTGCATACACAGTGAGATCTCTTTCCACAGCAATGCCACCATCCCAGTGATCAAGCAGTGATATTGCTGCACTCTATTGCAATATATATTGCATAAAATACCGCTGATGGAAATTTATCAAGCCTTTATGCAATTTCAAAACTTTTGCGATAAAGGAGATAGGCAGAAAAAAATCTGGTGGATCTGCCCGTGACTTTACATAACCACACAAAGATGATGAAGGATAACATCCAGGCCAAGAGTTCTATCCTGTCTCAGGTGTTTAAGGACATGACTTCATCCATGGAGAGATTTTTGATAGTGAGGAGCCAGGTTCAGTTGACCACTCAGTGGCTGCCAGATATGTGCTCAAACCTGCACATGACTGCTATGATCATAAACACTCGGTGGTAGTAGAAAAGTAAGGTGTCCTTCATCCACTGGTAGACAGGAAAATGCCATTGTGCTCTGAGAGTGAGAAGAAACACCAGCTGGCTGCACCTGGGCAGCTACTCCTCAGCTCAAATGTCCCCAGTAACTGTAGCCTCAGAGAGTGGGCAGGAGCCTGTCAGCACACCTGGTCCCTCCAAGTCTTGAATAAATAGAGGACATCAGCCAATGGCAACGTAGGTGACAGTGCATTAAACTCAGCTGCCTGCCTCCACCTCAGCTACAGATATTAGGGCTCTACCATGGAACAGTGTTTGGAAACACATTAGAAAGACCTTGTAGATGTTCAAGAGTGATGATCAACCTTTATGTGTTTATCAGTAAATATATGGATGTTGTCACGTCTAGAAGGTTTGAATTATAGGAGGATGCTGAATAGGCTGGGATTCTTTTCCCTGAAGCATTTGGTTAGAGGTGTATAAAATCATGAGAGGCATGGATAGGGTGAATAGCTAAGGTCTTTTTCCTATGGTGGGTAGAATCTGCAACTAGAGGGCATAGGTTTAAGGTAAGAGGGGAAAAATTTAAAAGGAACATGAGGAGTAACTTTTTAACACAGAGGGTGGTGTGTGTATGGAATGAGTTGCCAAGGAAGTGATGGAGGCTAGTACAATTACAACATTTAAAAGGCATCTGGATGCATACATGAATACGAAGAGTTTAGAGGGATATGGGCCAAATGCTGGCAAATGGGACTAGGGTCAGATTGGGATGTCTGGTCGATGCAGGTGAGTTAGACCGAAGGAGCTGTTTCCGTGTTGTATGACGCTGTGACTATTTTTTTTACAAGTATATATTTGATTAATATATTAATTTTCTTCTTTCTAGCTGTGTAATCATCTGCAAGTCTATAAGGGGAAACATAGTGTCTTGTCCTTTCTACAGTTGAAGTAGCAAGCATTGAGTGACTTGGTGATGGAAACTGAGCAGTGATTTTGAAGAAATGCAGAGTTACGACGTGTTTGATGTGTGAGCTTGATCAAGGGCATCAAAAATTCTGCAATCAGTTGCAAATGGGGGAATCAAGGCACATCTTTCACATCTATCCATTCCAGTTGCTGAACCCTCAAACTGTTGACTTGCTTTCTCCGCCCCCTTCTCCCCATCCTTCTCATTAGATGATGAATTTAGCTCATCCAAATCATCTGTGTGTGAGGTCTCCTTCATCTGCTATTCATGGTTGAGGAGCACAAATCAGATGGTGATTATTTGGGAAATTAATGCCAGAATGTATTGCAATATACTGTCAAAACTAGTCCAGGCAGTGGAACCTCACCTTCAATATGCTGATCATCTCTTCAACTGTAATGCATGTTAACTTCCAGCATTTATTATAAACCTTCTCAGATGCCTTTCCCAGGCTTCTCACCAGCATCATCAGCTAATTTCAAATGGATCCCTTCCATGCCTAGGGAAGTATGGGGTCTTCAAACAATGATAGCACCAGCAAGTGGCGTAAGATTGAGACCTGAGTACTGAAGAGTGTATTTTCAGTGGTTGCATACCACTTTCCATTGATCAAGTGGAATCCTTCTTGTTTGTAAAAATTATAGTGTGGTGCACTTGTAGAAAATCTGCAGTGTATTCTAAGTACACAGATATCTTTCCCTGAAATTTAGGTTTGGTCCTGTAATGTGCAAACTCTCAGGCCCTCTTGAACAAAGTTACTTCCCTGATCAGTGATGATCAGCTACTGGGAGATTCCAGGTTCAAACCGGTTGTGTAGAAGGTTAAGGCTGCAGTGACCTTCAGAGCCATAGCAATTGGGTTACATCTGATTAATGCTTGTCCTATATCATATAGTCTATGATAGCTGCAATCGCAGTTGGTTTTTCGCATTTGGATACTTGAAGTAAACAAACTATGGGATGTATATAGAACATAGAACATTACAGCGCAGTACAGGCCCTTCGGCCCTTGATGTTGTGCCGACCTGTCATACCAATCTGGAGCCCATCTAACCTACACTATTCCAAGTACGTCCAAATGCTTATCCAATGACGACTTAAATGTACATAAAGTTGGTGAATCTACTACCATTGCAGGCAAAGCATTCCATACCCTTACTACTCTCTGGGTAAAGAAACAACCTCTGACATCTATCCTATATCTATCATCCCTCAATTTAAAGCTATGCCCCCTCGTGCTCGCCGTCACCATACTAGGAAAAAGGCTCTCCCTGTCCACCCTATCTAACCCTCTGATTATCTTATATGTCTCTATTAAGTCACCTCTCAAACTTCTTCTCTCTAACAAAAACAGCCTCAAGTCCCTCAGCCTTTCCTCATAAGACCTTCCCTCCATACCAGGCAACATCCTAGTAAATCTCCTCTGCACCCTTTCCAAAGTTTCCACATCCTTCTTATGATGCGGTGACCAGAACTGTACACAATACTCCCAAGTGCGGCTGCACCAGAGTTTTGTACAGCTGCAGCATGATTTCATGGTTCTGGAACTCAATCCCTCTATTAATAAAGCTAAAACACTGTATGCCTTCTTAACAGCCCTTCAACCTGGGTGGCAACTTTCAAGGATCTGTGCACCTGGACACCAAGATCATCTACACTACCTAGAATCTTACCATTAGCCCATACTTTGCATTCCGGTTACTCTGACCAAAGTGAATCACCTCACACTTGTCCGCATTAAACTCCATTTGCCACCTCTCAGCCCAGCTCTGCAGCTTATCTATGTCTCTCTGTAACCTACAACATCCTTCTTCACTATCCACAACTCCACCGACCTTAGTGTCGTCTGCAAATTTACTAACCCAACCTTCTACGCCCTCATCCAGGTCATTTATAAAAATGACGAACAGCAGTGGACCCAACACCGACCCTTGCGGTACACCACTGGTAAGTGGACTCCAGGATGAACATTTCCCATCAACCACCACCCTCTCTCTTCTTTCTGCAAGCCAATTACTGATCCAAACTGCTATATCTCCCACAATCCCATTCCTCTGCATTTTGTACAATAGCCTACTGTGGGGAATCTTATCGAACGCCTTGCTGAAATCCATAAACACCACATCAACCAGTTTACTCTCATCTACCTGTTTGGTCACCTTCTCAAAGAACTTAATAAGATTTGTGAGGCACGACCTACCCTTCACAAAACTGTGCTGACTATCCCTAATCAAATTATTCTTTTCTAGATGATTATAAATCCTATCTCTTATAACCTTTTCCAACGCTTTACCAACAACTGAAGTAAGGCTCACTGGTCTATAATTACCAGGGTTGTCTCTACTCCCCTTCTTGAATAGGGGAACCACATTTGCTATCCTCCAGTCTTCTGGCACTATTCCTGTAGACAATGACGATTTAAAGATCAATGTCAAAGGCTCGGCAACTCCTCCCTGGCTTCCCAGAGGATTCTAGGATAAATCCCATCCGGCCCAGGGGACTTATCTATTTTCACACTCTACCTCTTCCTTGTGAACCTCAATCCCACCCAGTCTAATAGCCTGTATCTCAGTATTCTCCTCGACAACATTGTCGTTTTCTAGAGTGAATACTGTCAAAAATATTCATTTAGTGCTTCCCCTAACTCCTCTGACTCCACACACAACTTCCCACTACTATCCTTGATTGCTCCTAATCTTACTCTCATCATTCTTTTATTCCTTAAATACCTATAGAAAGCCTTAGGGTTTACCCTGATCCTATCCGCCAACAACTTCTCAAGTCTCCTCCTGCCTCTTCTGAGCTCTCTCTTTAGGTCTTTCCTGGCTACCTAACTGAGCCTTCACATCTCATCCTAACATAAGCCTTCTTCTTCCTCTTGACCAGAGATTCGACTTCCTTCGTAAACCACGGCTCCCGCGCTCTACAGCTTCCTCCCTGCCTGACAGGTACATACTTATCTAGGACACACAGGAGCTTTTCCTTGAATAAGCTCCACGTTTCTAATGTGCCCATCCCCTGCAGTTTCCTTCCCCATCCTACGCTTCCTAAATCTTGCCTAATTGCATCGTAATTGCCTTTCCCCCTGCTGTAACTCTTGCCCCGTGGTATACACCTATCCCTTTCTATCATTAAAGTTAACGTAACAGAATTGTGATCGCTATCACCAAAGTGCTCACCTACTTCCAAGTCTAACACTTGGCCGGGCTCATTACCCAGTACCAAATCTAATGTGGCTTTGCCCCTTGTTGGCCTGTCTACATACTATGTCAGGAAGCCCTCCTACACACACTGGACAAAAACTGACCCATCTATAGTACTCGTACTATAGTGTTCCCAGTCAATATTTGGAAAGTTGAAGTCCCCCATGACCAGTACCCAGTCTCTCTCACTCCTATCGAGAATCATCTTTGCTATCCTTTCCTCTACATCTCTGGAACTATTTGGGGGCCTATAGAAAACTCCCAACAGGGTGTCCTCTCCTTTCCTGTATCTAACACATGTGGCATGGATCATGTCTGACTCATTCCTGGTTCTCTCTTTCTTGCCGTCCTTATGGTTTTGAATTGCTGGAAACGTCTTTCTGATGAATAACTTCTACCTCTGGTAATGGTGCCTCCAGCAAAAGTTTCACTGTCCCTCTGTGCCACTCCTCCTTACTCAGGAATCCAAGAAAACTGGATGGCCATGATCTATGGTAATTCTGGTAGTCCTTCAATGAACAATACCTTGTCAGGGGTGCACAGTACTGGAACTCAGGCCTTGGCTTTGCACCAGACACCTGCAAGGAGCTTCTTCTGGTCTTGCCAAGATCCTGAGGCAACAGAACTTGCTCTGTTCTACCTCAACTTTAAACTCCAAACTCTGTCACATCAGTCTTCTGACAGTGCCTCTCAATCTTCCTACAGAATCATAATTAGAATTAGCTTTGTTGTCACATGCTCAAATGAGTTCAGTAAAAAGTATTCAAATGGCCGCTTAAGGCACCATTTTAGGCACAAACGTCCCTAGGTACAGCTTTTTCAGTTACAGTTCTTGGGAAAAATAGAGAATTTAAAAAATCCAGCATTGCAGATTTAGAAATAAATTATAAAATGGAGAAATAAAAATTCACAACAACCCAGTCCATGTTGGCACCTAGCCTCCAGTCCGCATGGGGCCTTGACTCCGGACAGTGCCTGGCTTCACCTCAGGGTTCACGAGGCCAGGAGATCACTCTGGAATCATCTCGAGACTGGAAATCCTCACTGAGGCCATGCCAGGCTGACAGATTGCCATGTACTGTCCAAAGACCACCATACTGTGTTGGTGGGAGATCACCATGCTGGATCGAGAAGGCACCATGCCAAACCATAAGGATTCCACAATGGGTCTGCAGACTACCATGCTGGCTCAAGAGATCATCATGCTGGGCCTGGAGGCTGCCACACCAGGTCTGTACTGAGGCAAGGAGTTCCAAGGCTGGAGGTCAGAGGCCAAGAAGAGGAGGATGAAAAGACAAAAGGGAAAGAAAAGAAAAAGAGGAACAAAGAAAGAGAAAAAAAGAAATGTGTGGATGAGCTCTGGCTGAAGCATCCTACTCTGCTACTATCTTGGGTTTCCCTCAATCTCCCTACAGTGCCTCTTAATCATCCCCAACCCATAATGGCCTTTAAAATTCCTATAGTAACTTTTAACCTTGACATTTAACCTCTTGGAAGAAATTTATAGAGACAATGAATGGCATTCCAAGTGGCTTAGCTTCCCCCAGACTTACATACCAGCTTTAAATGATCCTGTTGATCAGTGATCCTCGTGTCCCTCATACTGAATTCAAATGGTACCATTGATTACAAATATATTTGTGCAAATGTGTGATGTAATAATATTGGGTTACCTATGTTATTCTAGATACAGATGTGAAAGACATTAGTTAATTAAGGACTTGGAGCACATTTAAAGAGAGCCAGGAAAGCAGGTCTTAGAAGGAGTCATTCAGCTCAACTGTATACCCATTTTCCCTGGCTATATGCTGGCCCTGGAGAGGAAGTATGCAATATTCAGTTTTCAGGCCTTTCGCAACCTTTAGGCCCCACGGAGGCTATGAGTATCAGTAAACTCTAAAACAGTAAGTAATTTAAATTTCTAAGCCTCCTTTTGAGATTTGTACCTTAGGATCCTTTCAGCAGACGTCATATTTTTAATTAGTTTAATTTGGCTTAATTGGTTAGTTGAAATAACATAAGGCAAGTCTAGCAAACAGACAATGGAGGAGGTTGATAAGCACAACTGCCCTCCTCTGTTCCAGGGTTACACCCGCTCTTGAGTATCCTTGGGGAAGGAGCATGTGACTGGTGGTGCACTTGAACCCTTCTGCAAACAGTTGGCAACATAAAGGCTGGGATGCAATACTTGCCTTAAAATTTCACTGAACACTAAATTTTGATTTGAACATGTGAATTTTATTTCAGTACCCATTTGGGATGTTTTACCTTATTAACTTCATTTAATTTCGGTTAATTTAAATTTGTTTTTCAAAAAAGCCTTGTTGTCCCTGGAGAAGGAACATGAGATATTCACTTATGACCTTCCATGTTTAGGGGACACCACAAAATGCTGAGTGTACTAGTGCCCCAAACTTGCTTTAATTTTGCAAGTTTTCTTTATTACAATACCCTTTTCAGGGCTGTATCTTAAACTAAGGAATTAATTGAATTATCTTGATTTAATCATTTTATAAAAGAGTAGGGAAACAGCATGGGCACCAGACTGTAGAGAGGGTCATCAGACACAACTGCTTGCTTCTCTTTCATTATTCCAGAATTGGGTAATGAAAAGCATAGTCATTATGGAGCCTTTGCTTGAGTGAGACGTTGGCCAAGTGAATAAAAAGCAAAAGAACTGCAGATGATGGAAATCAGAAATACAAATAGAAATTGCTGGAATATCACCTGCCTGAACAAAATTCCATTAACACACAAGGAGGCACATGTTGGTTAAAAATTATGGTTCCAGAAACATTGACCCAGTTAATTTTTAAACCCTTCACAAAAAAATGGACCAACACCATATGCCACTAGTTGGAAACCAAACACACAAAAAAAGTTATACATACTTTCATCACAATATTATCTTGAAGGATCAGAGAAGGTGGTGAAGCCCAATTTAATCATTGTTTTCAAAAGTGAATTGGATGGTCATCTGAAGAGAAAATGAAGTAACCTTGGTGTGAAACTTGGCGGCTTGCACTTGCAGTGAGGCAGGATATACATGAAAGACTAAATGGCCTTATTCTCTGATGTACCCATTCTATGATTTTATAATTTGGAGATACCGGTGTTGGAATGGGGCGTACAAAGTTAAAAATGACACAACACCAGGTTATAATCCAACAGGTTTATTTGGAAGCACTAGCTTTTGGAGCACCGCTCCTTTATCGGGTGGTTGTCCTAACGAAGGAGCAGCGCTCCAAAAGCTAGTGCTTCCAAATAAACCTATTGGACTATAACCCCTGGTGTTGTGTGATTTTTAACTATGACTTTACAGATGCTCTCTTTCAAATGAGATGGGAAACTAAGGCCCAATTTTCTATCTTAAATTTTCCCAAGGCACTACTTTGAAGAAGAGCAAGCAAGTACAAATTTATGTCTGTGCTTCCTATGATAAACTACTTTGGAGAATCCTGATGTTGGTTCATGGAATATGGCATAGCTGGATAGGCCAGCATTTACTGTCCACCACTAATTGCTCTGGAGAAGCTGTGGTGAGCAGTCTTCTTGGAATGCTTTAGTGCATGTGGTATAAGTGCATCCAATGTAGTTAGGGTGGGAGTTCAAGGACTTTAATCCAAAGAATAGCAATATATTTCTGAGTCATAAAGATGTGTAATTTGGTAGGAAATCTAGGTGGACAAGATCATGGGTTTGAAATGTGCTTTTAAAGAAGCCCCTGGGTGAACTGCCGCATTGTACAAGGTAGAGGGCATACAATACAGCCACTGTTTTGAAGCGAGTGAATATTTAAAGTGCTGGATGCAGTCCTAGTAAATTTGGGATGTTTCGCCTGAAATAGTGTTAAGTTCTGACATCTTGTTCACTTATGAAGAAGGAGCTGTAATCTTCCAGACAACTACGAAAGTTATCTCATTTTGTGATTTGATAACATACTTTGTTTTATAATGCTCATACATTTCTTTATATTAAAGTAGCCGCATAAATATGTTTTTACTGAGTATTTGACTACATTCCTAGCTTCTGCCTTACAGATGGTGGATAGGTTTTGGAGAAACAGAAGGTTTGTACATGATTAGGAATTCCTAACCTCCTTCCTGTTCTTTTAACAGTTGTATTTATATGGTTTAGCTGAATTTCTGGTCAATGATATTTTGTAAGATGGTGGCGGGATTTAGCATTAGTAATGTTATTGAAAGTCAAGAAATAATGATTAGATTCTCTCGTTTGAATTGGTCAAATTGCCTCGGACTTCTGTGCCATAAATGTTAATTGCTATTTATCATCCGAAGCCTGAATTTTGTCCAGGTTGTGCGGCATTTGGCCATTAAACTCCTCTGTGAGCTCTTAGAGGAACTTAATAGCCAAACGCCACAAGACCTGGACAAAATTCAGGCTTTGGATGATAAATAGCAATCAACATTTGTGGCACAGAAGTGAGGAGCTATGAATGAGACTGAACACTGCAATCTTCAATGGAGCTCACATCCAAAATTATGGTGAAAGAATGTCAATGAGGAAGCAGAAGATATTTGGGCCGGGAATATTACACTGAGGAAGACTTGTAGTGATATCCTTGGATTGAGTCCAGTTGGGTTGCACCAACCACAACTATCTTTATTTTTATGTAAGGACATATAACTCCATCCAGTAGAAGATTACCATTTCTCCTTACAATGTTCCAAGTAACTGATTTAGGAAGGCTCTTGCTGGCACAATTGGTCAGTGTTCCCCTGATGTCAAGGGAAGGCTCCCTCATCTTAACTCGAGAATTAAGCTCTTTGGTGCAAATTTTGACTAAGGTTGTAATGAGGTCTAGAACTGAAAAGTCTTACTGGAATCCAAATTGACTACTAAAGAGCTGATTATTGTTGAGCAAGAGCTCATAGCATCAATTTAAGCAATTTTGGTTACTTCGCCAATTATTGGGTATACTAATGGGTTACTGGTTTACTGAATTGCATTTGTCCTATATTTTGTGGATAAATTACACCTGGGTAATTTCAGGGAGATGCCAGTGCTGACAGTAGCTGTAATATAACATCTTGCTTAGGGTTGCAAATAGTTTTGAAGGTCTAGTCTTTAGCACCACAGTCTGAATATTATTAAGGCTCCTAGCCTTTGCTGTGCCCAATGAGCTCAGCATTTCCTTGATACCGTGCCAGCTGGAGACTGGCATCTGTGATATTGCGGATCTCGAGTCCAAACTAAGATGGATCATCTACTCAGCACAAGTAGCTGAAGATTGCTTTACTCCATGTTTAGAATATGGTGCTGAGTTGCACATGAAGTAGGCTTGTGTCATTTTACGTAAATTCATTTAAGTGAAAACATAGGAGCAGAGGGAATTATTGCAATTATATGTTGATAGGATGAAATAAAGTAAGATGGTGGAAACTTGCAAGGAGTACAGACAATTTTGGGAGGAATGTACATTTCTGTGCTGTAAATTCTTATGTAAGGCAAAGACTTTATGGTGGGATAGTGGATGACTTTCAAAGCAATTTTTCAAAGTGCTCAGCAAAAGTATATACAAATGAAAAGGAAGGACTGTCAGAAAAAGATTAAACCACCATAATTTCTAAGGAACTAGGGGAGGCTAACAAATTGAAAGATAAGGCAAAATGGGAAAGATTAGTGGGAAACTAGAAGATTGGGAAAAACTTTAATGGTCAAAAGAAATGTGCAAAAAAGCTATAAAGAAAAATAAGATAGATTATGAGGGCAAACCAGTTCAGAGTATAAAAACAGATAACAAAAGCTTCTACAAAAAATAAAAGGGAAACAAGTGGCTAAGGGAAACAAGTGGCTAAGGGAAACATTGATCCTTTAGAGGATGAGAAGGGGGATTTAATAATGGGAAATAAGAAAATAGCCAAGGCATTGAACAGGTATTTTGCGTTGGTCTTCACAGTGGAGGACACAAATAACATGCCAGTAATTGACAAGGAGACTAAGGTAGGTGAGGACCTAGAAAAGATCATTGGTTAACTAACAGAAAGCAAAGAGTGGGGATAAATGAGTGCTTTTCTGGTTGGCGATCAATGACTAGTGGGGTGTCTCAGGGAGTAGTGTTGGGACCACAATTGTTTACAATTTACATAGATGATTTGAAGCTGGGGACCATGTGTAGTGTGTCAAAGTTTGCGGTTGACATGAAGATGTGTGGTTGAGCAAAGTGTACAGAGGACTCGGAAAGTTTGCAGAGGGATATAGAATGGGCAAAGTGAATGAGCAAAGGTCTGGCAGATGGAATACAATGTTGATAAATGTGAAGTCATCTATTTTGGTAGGGATAACAATAAAAAGGACTATCATTTGAACATTAAAAATTGCAGCATGCTGCTGTGCAGAGGGACCTGGGTATACTTATGCATGAATCGCAGAAGGTTAGTTGACAGGTACAACTGGTAATCAAGAAGGCAAATGGAATTTTGTCTTTCATTGTTAGAGGGATCGAGTTTAAAAGCAGGGATGTTATGTTGCAGCTGTACAAGGTACTGGTGAGGCCACACCTGGAGTACTGCATGCAGTTTTGGTCTCCTTACTTGAGAAAGTGTGTACTGGCACTGGAGGGGAGTGCAGAGAAGATTCACTAGGTCAATTCGGGAGTTAAGGGGGTTAGCTTATGAGGAGAGATTGAGTAGACTGGGATTACATTCATTGGAATTTAGAAGAATGAGAGGGGGGAATCTTATAGAAACATATAAAATACTGAAGAGAATAGATAAGATAGAAGCAGGGAGGATGAAACTAGAACAAAGCCTCAAAATTAGGGGGATCAAACTTAGGACTGAATTGAGGAGAAACATGTTCACCCAAAGGATTATGAATCTGTGGAATTCCCTGCCTGGTGAAGTAGCTGAGGCATCCTTATTGCATGCTTTTAAAGCTTAAGATAGATAATTATTTGAACAGTAAAGGAAGTAAGGGTTATGGTAAGATGGGTGGGTAAGTGGAGCAGTGGCCATAAAAAAGATTAGCCATGATCTTATTGAACAGCGGAGCAGGCTCGAAGAGCCAGATGGCCTGCTCCTGCTCCTTGTTCTTATGTTCTAATTGTGTGAGAGGGAATCTGGCTCTGTTCAAAATTTTCCAAATAATCGAATTGCTGCAACATAACTTGTATTGTCCATCTTTTGGGTGAGAAGTTATCAAAGCTCCTTCAGTTCTCTCAAATGGACATAAAGAAAATCCCATGTCACTGTTGGCATCACAATTCCTCACAACAATAATTCAAGAAATATTACTTTGCTTGTAATCAAGCAAAATGTCCTGAGATTATGAAAGGTGTTTTTTGTATATAGTTCCTTTTCCTTATCTTACCAACCTACAGATTCTTGATGAGAGAAATTTCACTCTAATATTCGCAGAATTTATAAAATTGGAACATTTCTTAATTATACATATACAACAACTCACATTTTAGATAGTGCCTTGAACACTCAAAAGAAAATCGGGGGTTGGGTTCACAGGAGCACAAGACCATTTGAAAAGAGCTGATTAATATGAAGAGGCATCAGTATCATGAACTAACTGCCCTGTAATCTCCAGTGCTTACTTTGTTGATGGTGCTGAGAAATATTCCCCTCTCTAACGACAAATTCCTTTCCTACTGGGATTGAAACGTTTCTCAATTACATGCTGGGAGCTAAAGCTTAAAACATACATCACCTAATTTATTAGTTGTAAGATTTTCATTAAAAGCATGCCACACAGATCTCTGCATTTCAGTTCAATCAAATTTGTGATGAAAGCAAAGGTAAGGGAAGCTTTGAAAAGCAAACACTAACCGAACAATAATCTGATTTGATCAAATATGTTCACTGAGTGCCTGTCTAATGGCAATATACTGTCCAACAGGTTGTGGTTCAAGGATCCTCTCAGTTAGCTACATGCAGGTGACTGATAAAAACTGATGTACTTAGCGTTGCCACAGCATTTCTAAATTCCTTTCTAGTAATATGACACAACCGTTAAGTTAAGATGATGGTGGGGGTAAGCCAAGAGCCATAAATAGCTGGCAGGGAGACTGAAAAAAGCCAGTTTTAAATATAAAAACACATTATGAAACAAATGTCACTTCTTTGAGCTTCCATAAGCTGTAGGTTAAACGTTCAACTATTACCACATCTGTTAATGTTAACAATAACAAGGTCAAAGTAAAAGCTGGCCTTACTTCTAATTTATAGGTGAACTTCGAAGGAGGTAAAGTAGTGTTGACAACCCAAATAAATCTGGGTTTGCATTTTTACTTGGCTAACAATGTAACAGTGTAAAATAATTGTAAAAAAATATAAAAATCTTGTTGGAAAACATCTTGTAATTTCCAATATGTTCATCCTATTCATATGCAATGCTAGAAAATAGTTACAACTGTGTTCTTTTGAAGAAGTCATTGTATGGTATACCAGTTACCTGGTCTCTTATTTTTAAACTTTTATGCAGTGAACTTCATATCAGCCTTTCCTGTTACATAGCTTTGTATTGGTCAATCCTCAATTTCAAATCTGAAAATGATTTAGAAATAATTGGACAATTGCTCAAAAATAGAGCCAAAACCTCAACTGAATGTAAATCAAATTTCTTGAAATGGAACAAGAACCATTACAAAGGGGGAAGTGTCCAAATCATACAGATTTCAATTGTAGATTGATAACGAAAATCTAAAATAAACATACCTTTCCTTGAGGTAAAGTGGAGTAGTTTCACACAACAGCTCAACTTCAGAACATTTCTCAAGTCATCCTCATCACAAACCTTTTTCCTTGTTAGCAAGGAGTAGGAAAAGAATTATCCCACAAATCTGGAATAAGTTTGAGCCCAAGTCCTTGTGGTAGAAGGCCAGCAACTAATCTATTCACTTATTATACTGGATCTGGAATGGTAAGAATCACGCAGTCTATTTGAAATGTCCCACAAGTAACAATGAAATCGTGAAAAGATACATTTTTGGGAAAATCCATAAAGGCGTTTTTTACAGACATTGAGGTTCCAATGTGCAATCACATAATGCCTGGTTCCATTGAAGCAGGCCACATTGCAAACAGCATGCTGCTGCTTCTTCTAGATAATTTCAGTGAGCAGTCCATTGCTAAATAACTACATAATGAAAGAACAGCCAAACAATGCTGTAGCTAAGTATTTCAGTTAGCTCATACTTTTCAAAGAGAGCCTGCCCATTTAAAGTCGACCTGGTGGACAGAAGTTACTGCAGACTATGGAAGGTGTAGAGTGAAGTAAAAACAGAGCACAGCAAGAGATGACCGGGGTCTCCCAAAGTTTTGTAATGTGCTGCTGATTCTATTAATATGGGAGATAGATAGACGAGAGATGTTATTCCAGAGAAAACAGGAGGTCCCCGAGGTAGATCCTGGGAAGGGAGTTGGAGCAGATAACCAAGTAAAGGACCAGGAAGCCATAGAGATCAATCCCTGAGGATCTGGTAGGAGTGCTGCAGGTCATTCAATTACTTCAGTGAATTGAGGTCAGTGAATGCATCTTTTTATAACATTTCATTCTTAATATTTCACTAATTTCTCATGCTACTCTGCGCATTACCTCTCTCAACTACTTCATCAATCACTCATTAACAATCTCTAGCGGACAAGACTCTAGCTTAACATTTAGACATTCTAAATACCCTTTGCACATTATCTCTAATTGCTTCAACATTCCTTCAGTTATTCAGATCTGGCAAGTGAATCACCCAAGTATGTTACAATAAACTCACCGATGTCTTTCCTTGCAAATAGCACATAATAACAGACTAGAGCAGAAGTAAAAAGATGTAGGCACACCTGCAGCATCTTGGCTTTCTAAGGAGAGGGTGCTTCATACCTTGGGGTGAGCTGTAACAGAAATTGTAGTTTTTGGGGATACTGCGTACAGCCAAGAGGATGGTGATAGAACAGCGAACAAGACAACATTGTTAGTTTCCCACACTGAAATGCATAGTGCACTGGCTGGCTGCCACACAGCCTGTTGTCACTGTCAGGGAACATAAAGGAACCTCAGTGGTTAGCACTGCAGCCTTACAGCACCAGGGACCCGGGTTCGATTCCCTCCTCGGGCGGACTGTCTGTGTGGAGTTTGCACTTTCTCCCTGTGTCTGCGTGGGTTTCCTCTGGGTGCCCCGGGTTCCTCCCACAGTCCAAAAATGTGCAGGTTAAGTGAATTGGCTATGCTAAATTGCCCATAGTGTTAGGTGAAGGAGTAAATGTAGGGAAATGGGTCTGGGTGGGTCGCTCTTCGGGGGGTCGGTGTGGACTGGTTGGGCCGAAGGGCCTGTTTCCACACTGTTAGTAATCTAATCTAATCTAATCTAATCTAAATTGCCGATAGTGTTAGGTGCATTAGTCAGGGGTAAATATAGGGTAGGGGAATGGGTCTGGGTGGATTACTCTTCGGAGGGTCGGTGTGGACTTGTTGGGCAGAAGGGCCTGTTCCCATACTGTAGGGAAACTAATCTAAAAAATCATTTATGATCTGGTTCCGGGGATCAACATGCTTGGAGTCCATTTGCTCACCTTGGAAGTGATCAATGACAACTAGTGGATCCAACTGTGAGGAGGGAGTCATGATTATCTCAGCTTTGTTTACAAGTAGACACTGCCAACATCACAGCATTGCAGTAGAACCTCAGATGCAGGTCATAAGATCCATGTTTGTTGATTCCTAACATGATATCTGCAGATCTTAGTGCACAAAGGGATTTGCAGACTCTTATGACAGCCTAATATTTTCCTCCAAATGACTAACAGGATTGCAGAGGTGCTATTCTGTGGAATGGGAATTCATAAGGGAATGCACAAGGATGAATAGTTCAGCTTTTTATTGAAATATGGATGATTGCCAAGGACACATTAAAGCATTCAAGTAGATGTTAGAGAGGATAAATGGAAGAACCATGATGTTTAAAGAAAATAATGAAAATGCTCTCTGACAACTCATTTGGAATTAGAGTATCCTTCTCTTTCCATGCTGGTCTCTGGATTCTTGGGTATAAAGTTTTCATGCACATGTTGAAGATGGTGAAGAATGCAGGAGATCAACATGAGCTTCAAAATTCACTCTGGAATTTGCCATTGAGCTGTTGGCATGGTGTAGAGCAATTTCATGTTACAGAATGATGAGCCATGCACTTTCTCTCATCTTTCCTTGTCATGTGGAGTCAGTGGAACTATGTGCATACAATCAATTATTCTCCAACCATTGAAAATTGCACTATCTTGGTGAAGCCACATGTTTCGAAGTACATCATGTCCATCTGATTAAGAGACTAACGTATGGTCATAATCTGGACTGGATAGCCTCTGGTCTCCTGCATGAAGGTATAATGGAATATATCTGAGATGTTGCGACCTCTTGCACTGAAAAGGCCTGAGAAAGGTGCAAAGGCCAATGTCACTGTGACTTGACGGTCACCAATAGTGCCATATTTGACCAGCTGTGAGGCTCCATAGAAGTTTAAGAGGTAGCACAGCTTGATATCACATCCTTGTTCAACCCGAGCCACCTAAGGCACTTGAACAAAAACATTATTAAGCAAATGCTTAAAATCTAAAATAAAAACAAAAATGCCAGAAATATGCATTTGGTCAGGCAACCTTGGGCATTACTCTTGGGTGAGGTGGAGGTATGACAACTTCAAGTGCTCAATGCATAAGGCCTTCTTTTCCTTCCTCACTTTGTGCAGTTTTCTCACTCTGCAGTGTCTGCTCTATTTAATGGCTATATTGCAACAACAGCCCACATACATTGGTCATCCATTTTTTTTCCTGATTTCAAATGCTAAATTTTCACATTACAGGACAGCACTTACACCAATGCCCTTCGCAGCATGGACAGTCAGCAAGGCAAAATGCATTAACCAATGACATATTTGTGCCTTGGAGCTTCTATAGTGCTCGTGCCAATTTCATTCCCATAATGTCTACCATGCATGGAAGATGGTTGAAGGAGTTGAAATTTTAGTTTTCATGCTTGAACTATATTATAAAAGTGTTTTTGTGCTTTCCTTAGGTCCTAGTGAGACACCCACAAAATCTGATGAGTTGAAAATAGAACTGAACATCAACTAAATGAGGACAAATGGATACATTTTTATTCTGGCTTACAGGTTGGAGTCATAGTTGGCACATAGGAAAATGGTCAAGGTTGTTGAAGGTCGGTCATCTCAGCTCCGGACATCTCTGCAAGAATTCCAAAGGGTAATATCCTAGGCCCAACGATCTTCAGCTGTTTCATCAATGACCGTCCTTCCATCATAAGGTCAGAAGTGAGGATGTTTGCTAATGATTGCACAATGTTCAGCACCACTCTGACTCCTTAAGTATCTGACAAGTCACATGTTCAAATGCAACAAAACCTGGAGAATGTCCAAGCTTGGGCCGACAAGTAGCAAATAACATTCATGCCACACAAATGCCCAACTATGATAATCACAGTAAGAGACTGACCATCACTGTTTGACATTCAAAGGTGTTATAATCACTGAATCTCTCAACATCCTGGCCGTTACCTTTGACTAGAAACTCAACTGGACTCACCATATAAACATAGTGGCTACAAGTGTAGGTCACAGGCTAAGAATACTGCGATGAGTAACTTACCTCTTAAATCTCCAAAGCCTGTCCATCATCTACAAGGCACAAGTCAGGAGTGTGATGAAATACTCTCCACTTGCCTGGATGGTACAGTTCCAACAACACTCAAGAAACTTGGCACCATCCAGGCCAAAGCAACCCGTTTGATTGGCACTATATCCACAAGCATCCACTCACTGCATCACTGATGCTCAGTTGTAGCAGTGTGTATGA
Source organism: Chiloscyllium plagiosum (assembly GCF_037043375.1). Lineage (NCBI taxonomy): Eukaryota > Metazoa > Chordata > Chondrichthyes > Orectolobiformes > Hemiscylliidae > Chiloscyllium > Chiloscyllium plagiosum. Next base: position 35,435,598 of record NW_028270139.1, on the reverse strand, counting down.
TCTACAAGATGCACTGCAAAAATTCACCAAATTCACCTCAGAAAGTACAATCCAAACCCAGGACCACTTTCCAGCTAGAAAGACAAGGGCGGCAGATAAATGGGAACACCACCACCTTCAAATTCCCCTCCAAGTTACTCACCATCCTGACTTGGAAATACATTCCTGTGCCTTCACTGTAGCTGGGTCAAAATCCTGGACTATTCCCCCTAATGGCATTGTGGGTCAAACCATAGCCGGTGGGCTGTGGCATCTCACCACCACCTTCTCAGGGCAACTAGGAATGGGCAATAAATGCTGACCAGCCAGGAACGCCCACAGCTATGAATAAAATGAATAAAAAATACAGAGGCGGATGGTCCAAAGAATGTAGCCTTCAACCAAATTTCACTTCCAAATGAGTTTCTCGCCTTAGTTCATTTTCAATCCTTCTTGAACTTCTTCACATTCTAGATTTTAATATTAGCAACCAAAATCTAAAGGCATTTGTTACTGATGCAATTATTTCCAGTGTCAGTACTATCTGGAAGCTATAAGTAACTATCAGAGAAGCAAACAAGATATAAAACAAACATGACTGTTAACTGTAGAAATGTTTAGCACCAAACTGCAGAGTTTATAAAGCCTACTGATAGAGAAACGAGATAGAGAAGGCTAAACAAACCTCAAAGCTTGCTGAAGTACTATTCTGCTGTTACTCAGTGGATTAAACATTTCCATTTCCAGAATACAAACGACACTCCAATAAATCAATAGTTGTTGCATTCTTTTATGAATCAACTAAGGACAGAGAATATGTTTTAATTACAGAAATCGTAATTTTTAAAATTCATTCACAAGATGTTGCCATCACTACCACCATTTATAACCTATCCTAACTCACCTTGAGAAGCATAGTGGACCACCTCCTTGTACAGCTGCAGTCTGTGTGATGTAAGTATATTAATTATCCGATCAAGAAGGAAAGACAGGATTTTGACTCATGGCAATGGAGAAGTTGTGATTATATTTTCATGTCTGGATGGTCTCTGTGATCTGAGGGTGACCCTTTAAATAAAGGATGTTTCCACTCTGATTTCTGTAAATGTTGAAGGGTCCTGGAAACTGCTGTTGAAAAAGCCATAGAGAATTGTTGATGATACGTATTGACTCCCTCTGTAAGTGGTGCACTATGGCTGCAACGCTGAAGTTGATCGATGAGGTGAAAATCAAACTGACTGCTTTATCATGAATAGTATTGAGCATTTTGTGCATTGTTGGACCTACAGGTGAACAGAGTATTCCATCACATCCTGACTTTTGGACAATACAAAAGCTTTTGGAATTTAAGTTAGTTACCTGCTACAGAATGCCCAGCCCTGACGTACTCTTCCAGCCATTGTGTAGAAACAGTTGGTCCAGCTAAATTACTGGTCAATGATGGACACTTTGTCCTGAGGTTGGGGATTTGGTGATACAACTGAATTTGAGGGTGGGTGCTTAGTTGTTCTCCTGTTGGACATTGTCTCTTGCCTGGTATTAATGTGGTATTGAAATTACTTCCCATGTATGTTCACAACTCTGAATGTTGCATCAGTGTTAACTATTTCTTGATCACGTGGAGTGAATTAAATTATCCAAAGATTAGCATCTGTAATGGTCAGCAGGAGGAAGGTGAGATGGAGCATACATCAATGATTGCAAATTGCACGAATTTAGTGAAGTTAAGAGATCTTGAAAGATCTCAATATATATGAATAAAACAACAGAGGAAAAGATTAGCAGTTACTTTATTAATTTCCCATTAGAGATAACTACTCAATGTCTCACTTCTTGGATAGTCAGCAGAATTTTGATATAAAGTATGGAAACTTGCACTGAAAATACTGAAATATTTTTCACATCAAATGAAGTATTTAATGCATATTAAAAGCAAATTCTGATGATTGTGTACATTTATTATTATTATTAATAAAGTATTATTACATTTAATTTATTTAGTTTACAAATAACTTTACTTAAACAATTGATATAGCACATACATCCAATCATTTCTGCCTCCTTTAAGATCAGCTGAAATGATAAATATCAAAATAAACTAGCTATGTTTGTCATTATTCCATATTGAGGGGTATATATGGATATACAGTTAAAGGGCAAAAAAGCTTATTTGGAAAGATCTTGGGGATGGAATTAATTGAACAGTTCTTTCCAAGCACTGTCATAACTGACTAGGGAAGCAAGTTGTTCCCAAAAGCATCACAAAAATTAAAGGTTCTAAGCGAAATTCCAAAATGGCCTGATTTTCAGATGCAGGTTGATAGAAAGCACCTCAGGTCTAAAGTGGCTTACTGCACAGAACTGAGAAAGAGAGACAGTGTGAGTTTTTAGCTTCTGCAGACTTGCTGGTTTCTCTTCTAATCTGGCCTGACTTCACCATATTATTCACAATCCAAGTTGTTCAGCTTCCAGACAACCAATCATATAGTTGTTGGCAGGCAGAGTATATGTCATTGGTTTGAGGACTAGGGACCAATTATCAATACATTTGTAAACAATCACTCTGTTCTGGTTCAACTGCACATTGCTGGAACCCACAGCTACACAAACAAGGTTCATGTAGGTATCAAATTCCTTGCTTTCAGAACATTGCTGCCATTTTTGTAAATCCCTGATTTTAAAACATTCTTTATCATTTCAGCCTATAGTTTTAAAAAGTACAAAAAATTATGTTTACAGAGTTAACAGAGCTGAATGGGCTCAATGGCCTTCCTCTGTACAGTAAAGTTCAGTAATGTCAGTGATAAGAGTGCAGTTCTTTTTGTTCCAGATTTGCAGTGTTGGCACAAGCAAGGTGGATCAGTTTTTAGTTGAAATGAAATCATTTTTTGTTAGCAATCTTGGTATAGTTAAAATCATTCTGCCATCAAATGACTGAATAATTGGGATTATCTGAAATATGGTCTTCTGCAGTTTTTCAATGTAGATTTATTCTCTATATTTCAAAAACTATTCACAACCAAAAGGAAAAACATAGGGGGAGGGATCTCCAGCTGTTTAAAGCCTTTTAAGAATCTTTGCTCTATGCAGTGTGCACAGCAGGTAAGGGTTATGGAGTAAAGCAATTTGCAGAAATTAAACAATAACATACAAAAGCTCCAAACCGCAGCTAAAAAATAAGACAGTATTGATCCAAGTACATACTTAAGGAATTAGGAAGACTAGATTAATTAATGTTCATTCATTTATGCACTTGCACATACTTAGTCTACAAAAGGAGGCAGAAGATAATTTAAGCCAAAAATGCACAACTGTATGTCGACATTCCAAACTGAATTCAGAACAGCTTTTTTTTCATATTTGCACATCAAGTGGGAAATAGGCCAAATAAAATGGGATTTTAATTGGTGTTTGGGTTGTCCCTTCATATAAAAAACATTTCACAACATTTTTCTCAGTTATATAATTGTCTGATGTGCTCACAAAATTAGATTCAAACATAATTTTACCAGGGCAAGGCTTATAAACTTAATTGTAGGATCCTGGGGAGTGTTGCCAGACAGAGATCTTGGGACGCAGGTTCATAGTTCCTTGAAGGTGGAGTTGCAGGATAACAGGGCAGTGAAAAAGGTATTTGGTATGCCTAAATTTATTAATCAGTGTGTTGAGTATAGGAGTTGTGATGTCATGTTGCCGCTTAACAGGGCATTGGTGACGTTACTTTTGGAATACTACATTCAAGTCTGGTCTCCCTGCCACAGGTGGTTGTTGAAAGGGTGAAGAAAGGTTTACAAGGACCGTTGCAGGGGTTAGAGAGTTTGGGCTATAGAGAGAGGCTGAATAGACTGGGGCCTTTTTTCCCTGGAATGTTGGAGGCTGATAAACCTTATAAACCTTATAGAGGTTTATAAAATCATGAGAGGGATCGATGATCAAGTGAATAGCCAAGGTACTTTTGCCAAGGTAGAGGAGCCAAAATAAAGACAGCATAGGTTTAAGATGAGAGGGGTTAGACATAAAACAGATCTAAGGAGCAACTTTTTCACGCAGAGGGTGGTACATGCATGGAATAAGCTACCAGAGGAGATGCTGGGTGCATACAATTACAACATTTAAAAGGATACATGAATAGGAAGGGATATGGGCGAAATCCTGGTAAATGGGACTAGATTAATTTTGGGATAGCTGGTCGGTATGGATGAGTTTGACTGAAGGGTCGGTTTTCGAGCTGTACAACTCTATGACTCTATAATTTGTAACTCTGTCTCTTTAGCCCCAACATATTCCTCACTATACCATTGCCATCAAGACAGAGAAATAACCCGAGAACTTCCTAACAGCAGTGTACCTACACCAGATGAATTTTAGCTAATAAAGTCAAAATACTGCAGAACCTGGAGAGATAAAATAAAAAAGTGTTGCAGAAATTCAGCAGGTCTGGTAGTATCTGTGGAGACAGAAACAGAGTTAATATTGTGAGTCCAATAACTCTTCTATGAAACAGTTTCAAAGAAGAGTCATTGGACTTAATGTTAACTCTGCATTTCGGCTGTTCCAGATGCTGCCTCAACACCATCTTCTCAAGGGCAATTAGGGAATGATTATCTGAAGAAAACTGACCTTGGCTGCAATTCCCACATCACACTAAAGAATAAGAAAAGTAAAGAAATTACTCAGAAGGAGCGAATATAAGGTAAGTTGCTCAGTTTCTAGACAAAGGTCATAATTGATTGCCCAATATTTTCAATAGAGACAAAAGAACTGCAGACACTGGAATCCAAGGTAGACAAACAGGAGGCTGAAAGAACATAGCAAGCCAGGCAGCATCAGGGGATGGAGAAGTCAACGTTTCAGGTGTATCCCTTCTTCAGGACCCAATCTTCATAGTCCTGAAGAAGGATTATATCATAAGTGTTGATCTCGCCACCTCCTGATACTGCCTGGCTTGCTGTGTTCATCCTGCCTCCCGTTTGTCTACAATACTTTTAATAAATAGAGGCTGACTCAAACCTAAAAACACTTCATAGTAATCTATTCCCTGTTAAAATCTTTCAGTTAAAGAATTTTACCAAGTTCTACTAAGAAGAAAGACTAATTCTTCCCTTCCATCAACAAATCTGGGAATTTGAATGGAGCCAGCCATGTGGAAATCATAGAATTCCTACACTGTGGAAGCAGGCCATTCAGCACATCAAGTCCACACTGACCCTCCAAAGTTCATTGCACCTAGACTCAACCCCTACACCATCCCTGTAACCCTTCATTTCCCATAGCTAAACCACTTGGCCTGCACATCCCTAATGAAAAATGTGACAGCTGCACTTTGAGAATGCAGTACCTTGTTCTATCTGCAGCTCTATCATTGCCAACCAGTATTTCAATGGTGCCCTTTTATTTAAGCCTGCTGGGGCACCCTTCTGACAGAAGAGTAAGCCTCATTAAAATAAACAATTGAAAATACTTTTTAAAAAAATTCTGGTGATATACACTGCTGTTAAAGACTAGCATTTATTGTCCATCTGACATTAAAGGAGGTACTGGGTGGATTCAGTCTATGTGAACTATATATGGATCATCAAAGTGGGAAGAAGAGGCAAATTATCCTGTTCAGGGAATACTATGAGTTAAGTGCTAAATTAGAAAGAAAGGCTTGTGTTATAATCTTTGAATTATTACCTGTCTTTTATGCAAACTGGGACATGAGTTGACAGATTGCCCAGGAGACCATGTTACTAAAGAATTGGAATGGTCAACCACGGTTTCATTCCATGGCATTCTGATCCTGACACAAGAATTGAGCAGGGAAAGAACTATTCCATTGAGGCCGTTTCCACTTGAACTGGATTGTGAACTTGCATCCTAGTGAATCCATACCCTAGGGCATACAGAACATCAGCAAGGAGGTTAAGAACACAATGGAATGGTGGGAAACAATGAAAGGAGGACCGAAGTGGGAAAAGCTTATAATTATTAATTGTGAAGAATGAACAGGTAGAGAGTAGAATAATAGTCAGATATTGTGCAGTAGGTGCTACAGGTAAAAAGGGAACCAAAATATGCAAAGAAAATAAACCAGGAAAGATAAACATGAAACATATGCAAAATAAAATCACAGAAGGACACTTTTCGGGTTTGGTAGGGAAGAGAGAGAGAGAAATGGGTGTGTACTTTAAAAACTTAACTCGTTACATTACAATAACAAATGTATCATTTTATTTCAATACCTGGGACTTGCATGAACTTTAAGAGGGCATTGCTGACCTAAAATGGCTACTGTGATCACTTGACAATTCACATAACATCAATGAAACTGATGGTCTCAGGATTACCATTTTTAATCAAGGATCACTGAAAATCAATGAATATCAAGCAATTTACACCTCGTTTTACTCACACTTATATGATAATTTCACATTTTGGAGATGAAAGGTTGTTGCGTGCCTTCAGTTAGAAAAGATAACGAGTTAGACAGAGAATATAAATAAACCGTATTTCAGGAGCTTGCTTTGAGCAATAAAGAAGAGGGGAAAAACAACACAGACTGAAAATAACACAGCTACAGGAACTTCTCTTAGTCGTTTGCATGCACAGAAACACTATTCCACTCAAGCTTGGAAACTCGCTTTTGGAAAGCAACATAGAAAAGCAACAACAACCAACCAAGATTCTAGGCACTTGCAGGTTTGCCATTACAGAGAATACAAAATAACAGCTGAACTGTTTGATTCAGGTGTTAAGACAACCTAATGGACTCTTAAGATCTATAACTGAAATCTGCATAATTCCACCCCGATCCCAGCTCATGGTAATCATGGAAAGTCAGAGTGAGACCTGATTTGCTAGACTAGAAAGGTTTATTTTTGTTATTTGTTTATTGTGATATTCAGTCATTGAACATATTCACATGAGGCTGCCACTAGCTTTAATAAAAAGAGCATAAAAGTTTATTACAAAAGAAAAATTAAGTGAACTATGGTACACTATACAAGAACTATTGAAATTATCTTAAATGCCACAAATAAATATTAAAACCTATTATCCCAACAACCTTACAGACACTGAAATGTAATTGAAGGATCATCCAATCTTCACTTTAAAGCTCCTTGTAAAGTTACTCACAGCTGTATTGAACTTCTTTACAACAAATTTCTACATTTACCCAATGTTAACTTCTTTCTGAGACCCTAAAACAAACTGCTAACACTGCTAATTATTTAATCTCGATTTTTTTAAATGTATTTCTTCCATAGCTTCCTGCTTTTATGATTTCTTTTAAGAAACTCAGATACCCTATAACAATGCACAGAACTCAAAAATTAAACTAAAACTATGTCTTCCTCCCTTTTAACACACAGGTACAAAATCAAAATACAGAAATATACATCAAACTTGAAGCCACAATTTGTTCTTCCACTTTTTAATGCAAGTTCTCAAACAATATACTATGCATATTCATCACAGTAAGCTCCATTACCTATATTTGTATGTATGAGTGATTTAGTATCTTACCTTTTGTTTCACAGTGATAGGTCTTGAAATGTTACTTTCTTTTATTCAAGAAAACTTTAGAATTCATTCTCATTTATTTTGATCTGGTTAACTAATTTTAACTGAAGCATGATAGCCATATGTTTAAAAAGAAAAAAAGTAAAATTTTCTGCAACTGACTAAGAATAGGTTAATAAAGAGAAGTGTTGTGACACTAGATCCCTCCACCCCCACTTGACCATACAATGCAAAGTGAGGTAGAAGATTGAAACTCTTCCACAAATGGTAGTTGGTTCATTACTTAATCTTAAATCTGAGATCCATAGATTTCTGTTAACAAAAGATATTGAGGAATATAGAGAAAGGTTCCAAACAGGGTTGGGTCACAGATGAACATAATTTCACTAAAAAGTGAGGTATGCTTAAGGTTCATTCATGTTCCTCTGTTGCTTATCACATTTGCCCTGAGAAGATTGTGTTAAGTCATTTCAGAGTTCAGTTAAGAGTCAATGAAGATTGTTTGAGACTGGAGGAATATACAGGTCACGTCAAATAAGGGATGCAGGTTTCCTCCCTTAATGGATATTAATGAACCAATTGGAGTTTTATGGAAATCTAATAGGTGCAGAAACACTTTTATAGATTCCAGTACTTTCATATCCAGATTTCATAAACAGAATTCAAACTGTGAAATTGGAATGGTGAAAACTGAGCTCATGTTCCCTGAATAATCTAGCTGTCTCGTTAAATTGTCCAGTAACAACGTAAAGAAGGGCTTATGCCCGAAACGTCGATTCTCCTGTTCCCTGGATGCTGCCTGACCTGCTGCGCTTTTCCAGCAACACATTTTCAGCAGTAACAACGTATCCTAGTGTATTTAAGACCCTAAAGATATTTTAAGCACTGACTGTGCTGGGTGCCTGATAAGCAAGTCCCACTCTGTAAAATCTAGCAGGAAGAAGTGAAGTCTATAAAGATCAGTTTAAATGTGTGTTTACCGGGGGAAGTAATAGTGGGAAGAGCAGGAGTATTGTTCCACTACCCATATGGAAACTCAGGACTTCCAGCTTAAGGAACTCCTCATAACCTCCTTTCCTCACCTCCACAACATGACACATTCCAAACAATACTTTATTGCTTTACTTACTCATAAAACCCTGTTAAAATTCATCTTCTGAAATGTACCTGTGCATGGATGGGTGGATTCCTGGCTGACCAATCTTCACCTCTTTAGACTAAATCCCAGTTGGAAAATAGTGTTCTATTAACATCATGAAAAATCCAGTATCATAGATTCTTTCTAATCCAGCATTCCTTAAGTAGCCAATCCAACTGATTAATTATTACAAAATGTTTCCAGATAATACACATTTTTACAAGATATCTAGAAACTAAGGATGGAATGGTGGCTCAATGGTTAGCACTGCCATCTCAAAGCACCAGGGAGCCAGGTTCGATTCCACCCTCAGGCAATTGCCTGTGTGAAATTTACACGTTCTCCACGTGTCTGTGTGGGATTCCGCAGGGTGCTCTGGTTCCCTCCCACAGTCAAAAGACGGGCAAGTTAGATGGATTTGCCATGCTAAATTGTCCATTGTTTGCAGGTTAGGGGGTTAGCCATGGGAAATGTATGGGATAGGTGAGGGTGGGATGCTCTTCAGGCTGGGTGTGGACCTGTTGAGTAAATGGCCTGTTTCCACACTGTAGGGATTCCATGGATAGGTACACTGTAATTTTACATAGCACGTTTGTTTGAAAAATCTAAAAACTGAAATAGTTACAGATTTACAAAGTGATTAATCTACCATTGAGGTATGTTAACAATGTGTATAGTCAGATACATTCATTCATAGTGTGTGGGCATCACTGACTAAGCCAGCATTTATTGCCCAGAGGGGAGTTCAGAGTCAACTACATTGCTGTGGTTCTGGTGTCACATGTAGGCCAGACCAATTTCCTTCCCTATAGGACATCAGTGAACCAGATGGGGTTTCCAACAATCAACAACAGTTTTGTGATCATTATTAGACTCTTAATTCCAGATATTTTATTGAATGCAAGTTCTGCCATCTGCCATAGCAGGATTTGAACTCAGGTCCTCAGGACCTTACCTGGATTTCCGCATTAACATTCTCGCAATAATACCATTAAGCCGCTGCTTCTGCTGACAGTGGAAAAGAATTGTGTAGCTAATGCAATTCATAAAGGTTGGTGGATAGAAAATAGGAAGAAGAAAAAAATTTGCAATAATGCAAAATAAATTAGAATCTGTCCAAATGACTTGCTCAAATAACACTAAAAAAAGAAAGGCACAGGATATCTTAAAAAGGAAGTCCAACAAGAAAATAATATATAAAAATCAAACCTCTTCTTTTAAAACTGATTATGTTTTTAGAAGAATGCTATGATCAGTTTTTCTCCTTAAGTATCAATAACATACATTTCTCTTTTGGCAAACAGTTTCTTTCCCCGATTCCAGACCCCAAAGGCTGGCAACTAAACTGTACACCTGCTATTATGCATTACAATGCGATTAAAATATTTGGAGAATTTGGCAAGTTCCAGACTTGAAACTATGCTGGACGTTGTAAGTGTGAATAGGAGTATGGATACTGGCTACCCCATCCCTCCTGCTGATTGCTGTACACAGACCTACTGGTGGTCAGCAGCTGGGCTCATAAGGTTGGAATCAATGCATTGCTTGATATCCGGTCAGATGGCATGAGCGCCTAGACATTGTTATTTTGTCAGGGAAAAGTACGGAAGGATGCTTTGCAAAACATATGTACTGGCTGAGATGGGTGAAATGTGGCTCAGTGTTTTTTCAGGTGAAATAATATAAATTTGCCGATGTCTGGTTTCAAGTGATAAAGCAAAAGATTTCAAAGAATGCATTCCATGTGTTACTTTGAGTACTCTGTTGTAAGTGAATTTCCAATATCAGGTGGCAGCCAGAGATAAAGGAAGCCCCTATGCAGTCTATCAGAATTTTGATAGCTACTGACTCATGATGTTACTACTTAGAATATTTGTGCAACAGAAGTATGCATCATTTAAAATTTTATAATCCCATTCTGCTGTTGTCAAAATTGATTAATTGGGAATATACTGAACAATCATTTTGTCTTGTTTTTAATAAACAGCTAATCATAAATGGAAATGGAGTTGAAATAATGCATGTTCAACACGGTAAATATTTAATTTTGAAACTATTACATGAGAATTAAGAAAATGATTTCTTCAGCACCTTACTACTTGAATAGCAATCGCAACAATGATGTGAAAGTAGCTATTAAAATGGTGTCACTTTCTCCCCACAGTTTCTGTCAGACCTCAGAGTTTCAAAAGCAGTTTTGTTTTTGTTTAGACCTTCAGCATCCACAGTTCTTTGTTTATATTAAAATGATATTACTGAAAATTAAAATTTTAAAACTTTATTAAATCAGCTTTATTGTCATATGCACTCGAAAAAGTGCAGTGAAAAGTTTGCTATGACTCCGCTTATGCGCCATCTTAGGTACAAGATACTTAGATACAGGTACTTAAGTATTTGGTACATAATATTTGGAAAAATATTAAATAAAAGTCCAGCATAAGAATAAAAAGGAAAAAAATGTACTGGATTTACAGTCCTTTCGCCACGGTCTGTGCCAGGACCTACCCTCCATACCACACCAGTCCAAGTCTCCAGACCAAACCGGATTTCAAATTTGAGGCCTCGCCTACAATGCCTCCTTTGCCTCTCCACTACGGGCTCCAGTCTGGGAGGTGCCTCTCTGCACCATTCTCCAGGCTGGGACTCATCTCCCCTCACCAGCCTCCAGGTTGTGACTCACTTCCCTGCATCAGCCTCCGGTACGTGACTCGTCTTGTGGTGATGACCGCTGGTATGGGACATGCCTCCCCGCGACACACCTCCCCGTGCCAGCCTCCCGTCCGGGACTCGCCTCCCTATAGTGGTCTCCGGTCTAGGACTCACCTCCCCACACTGGCCTCCGGTTCGGGACTCGCCTCCCTATACCAGTCTCTGGTCTGGGACTCACCTCCCCACGCCGACCTCCGGTCCGGGACTTGCCTCCTGCTGTTGGCACCTGGTCCAGGATTCGCCTCCCCGCACCAGCCTCTGGTATGGGACTCATCTCCCTTCGCCGGCCTCCAACCCGGGACTCGCCTCCCCATGCCGACCTCCGGTTCAGGACACCTCCTGGTGATGGCCCCCCGGTCCGGGATTCGCTTCCCCACGCTGGCCTCATGTCTGGAACTTGCCTCCCTGTGCCGGCCTCTGGTCTGGGACTCGTCTTCCTATGCTCACCTCCAGTCCAGAATCCGCCTCCTGGTCATGGTCCCTGGTCCGGGTATTGCCTCCCCACTCCGGCCTCCTGTCTAGACTTGCCTCCCTGTGCTGGCCTCTGGACTGGGAGTCGCCTCCCTGCACCAGCCTCTGGTCTGGAACTCGCCTACCTGCGCAGGCCTCCAGTCAGAGACTTGCCTCCCTGCGCCAGCCTCCGGTCTGAGACTCACCTCCCCTTGACGGTCTCCGGTCCAGGACTCACCTCTTGGTGTTGGCCTCCGGTCCGGGAATCGTCTCCTGGTGTTGGGACCCGGTCCAGGATTTGCCTCTCTGCGCCGGCCTCTGGTCTAGGACTCGCCTCCCTGCACTGGCCTCCAGTCCGAGACTTGCCTCTCTGCGCCAGCCTCCGGTCTGGTCCTCGCCTCCCCGGAATAAGCTGATTAGGCATAGTCCATATGGTTTTGTGAAGGTTAGATCGGATGGTGAACAAACAGGTGGATGAGGGTAAAGTAGTTGATGTGGTATATATGGATTTCAGTAAGGCGTTAGATAATGTTTCCCATGGTAGGCTATTGCACAAAATACAGAGGCATGGGATTGAGGGTGATTTCGTGGTTTATGTTAGAAATTGGCTAGTTGAAAGAATACAGAGGGTGGTGGTGATGGAAAATGTTCATCCTGGAGTTCAGTTACTAGTGGTGTATCGCAAGGATCTGTTTGGGGCCACTGCTGAATGTCATTTTCATAGATGACCTGGATGAGAGTGCAGAAGGATGGGTTAGTAACTTTGCAGATGACACTAAGGTTGGTGGAGTTGTGGATAGTGCTGAAGGATGTTGCAAGTTACAGAGGGACATACATAAGCTGCAGAGCTGGGCTGAGAGGTGGCAAATGGAATTTAGTGCAGAAAAGTGAGAGGTGATTCACTGTGAAAGGAGCAACAGGCATAAAAAGTACTAGGCTAATGGTAAGATTCTTGGTAGTGTAGATGAGCAGAGAGGTCTCGATGTCCATGTACACAGATCCTTGAAAGTTTCCACCCAGGTTAATAGAGTTGTTCAGAAGGCATATGGTGTGTTAGCTTTTATTGGTAAAGGGATTGAGTTTTGGAACCAGGAGGTCATGCTGCAATTGTACAAAATTCTGGTGTGGCCACACTTGAGAGTATTGCATACAGTTCTGGTCACTGCATTATAGGAAGGACAGGGAAGCTTTGGAAAAGATGCAGAGGAAATTTACTAGATGTCACCTGGTATGAATGGAAGGTCTTATGAGGAAAGACTGAGGGACTTGAGGCTGTTTTCATTAGAGAGAAGAAGGTTGAGAGGTGACTTAATTGAGACATAAGATAATCAGAGGGTTAGATAGAGTGGACAGTGAGAGCCTTTTTCCTTGGATGGTGATGGCTAATATGAGGGGACATGGCTTTAAACTGAGGGGTAATAGATATAGAACAGATGTCAGAGGTAATTTCTTTACTCAGAGAGTAATAGGGGCATGGAACGCACTGCCTGCAACAGTACTGGACTCACCAACTTTAAGTGCATTTAAATGGTAATTGGATAAACATATGGATGAAAATGGTGTAGTTTTCTGAGGTTCATATTGTTCAGAACATGTATTTCCTTCCTTATTCTTCCACTTTTTTTTATATGTGGTAAAGAACAGCTGCTCAATACTACAGAAATATGCAGAACTCTCTGGTCTTCTAACTGCAGAAGGTGGAACTATAAATCCTTCGCTATTTATCTTTTTCTGTAGAAGTTTCAAATAATCTTAACTTCAGAAAATATTTATTTTTTGGTTGAGTTAAAAAATATTTATTTGTAACTTTATAGCAGAGCTTCTTCATATCCAGGCGATTAGAAGATGATTCTTCCCTTGACAACCATGCATTAAGATTCAGTCTGGTTTTATAAGAAGTGACAAAAATAATTTACTTATTTCCCCTCTTTCTGGCAAGCAGGAGTGCAACATGGTTGCTCAGTGTAAATGGTCAGAAATAGCTTTAGGTAAATATCTCTTATGTTCAAGCAATGATGACAGAGAGGCAGCTAACTTTAATTATTGTCATGATCATACTTTCTTTCCTTAATCCTTTGGTTGGAAGAGCAATCTATTACTGATCTTTATAAACCCAAAAACCCCAAGGATGATTATCAAGGTTGACTTTAACTCACTGTCTGGCAGAAATAGGAATTAAAGCTTTGGCTATTCAGCTTTAATCCTGTCTCAAGACCTTTTCTCTTCATATTGAAAATACATGTCTTTGTCACATTGTGATAGTCTACAAAAGATTGTCCCATTCACAATTCCCAATGATTACCAAGTTGTATAAAAATGTATCTATGAAAGTTTGCTGTATCATATGGACTATATTTATGTTAAAAGTAATTTTATATAATTTGTCTCATTCTACTTACGTATGTTTTTCAACCTGCAAAAAACTGTTAATTTTGCCTGAAAATTTTGCCCAATGACATGGCATCTTTTCTCTGACAGGAAAATGTTTTGGGAATCCTACATAATTTATGGGCACTATGCAGAGTGAGGGGTATTTCTAAACTCTATGAAAGATCATCTGATGCATTTTGGATGTGGGTTTTGGTTCATTGGATATTGAATATGTTTGTGGAAACTATCTTTTTTACCTGAACTTCATTAATTTCACCGACACATTGCACCCCGACCTGAAGTTCATCTAAATCATCTCAGACATCTCCCTCCCATTTCTGGACCTCTCCATCTCCATCAACGATGACTGACTCAACACTGATATCTTCTACAAACCCACTGACTTCCACAGCTACCTGGACTACACTTCCTCCTACTCTGTCTCCTGTAAAGACGCTATCCCTTATTCAAAATTCCTCCGCCTCCGCACATCTGCACCCAGGAGGACCAGTTTCACCACACAACAAACCAGATGGCCTCCTTCTTTAAAGACCACAATTTCCGCTCCCATGTGGTTGACGATGCCCTCCAGCATATCTCATCCACTTCCCGCACCTCCACTTTTGAACCCCACACCTCCAACCGCAACAAGAACAGAACCCCTCCAGGTCCTCACTTTCCACCCCACCAATCTCTGCATACATCACATCATCCTCCGCCATTTCTGCCACATATAAACAGAAACCACCACCAGAGATATATTTCCTTCCCCACCTCTATCCACTTTCCGTAAAGGCTGTTCCCTCTGTGTCTCCCTTGTCAAGTCAAGTCCACCCCCCACCACCAACCCACCCTCCCCTCCCGGTACCTTCTCCTGCCACTGCAGGAATTGCAAAACCTGCACTTACACCCATCCCCCCCATCTCCGTCCAAGACCCCAAAATAGCCTTCCACAACCATCAGAGTTTTACCTGCACTTCCACACGTCACTCACTGTATCTGTTGCTCCCAATGCAGTCTCCTCTACATTGGGGAGGCAGAATGCCTACTCGCAGAGTGCTTCAGAGAATATCTCTGGGGTACCCACACCGACCAATCCCACTGCTCCAAGGCCAAACACTTCAACTCCCATTCCCACTCCATCAATGACATGTAGGTCCTGCACCTCCTCCATCACCCCACCTCCATCTACCTATCGCACTCTAGGTACCTTCCCCCCAGCCTCACCCCTTCCCATTTATCTCACCCCTTCCCATTTATCTCACCACCCCCTCGGCTAACAGCCTCATTCCTGATAGGCTTTTGCCAGAAATGTCGATTCTCCTGCTCCTTGGATGCTGCCTGACCTGCTGTGCTTTTCTAGCACCACCCTCTCGACTGTAATCTCGAGCATCTGCAGTCCTCATTTTCACCTTTTATTCCTGGTATCCTATTTGGTTGACATTGGCAGTGACCATTACTGAATTTTATATATAAACATGAGCAGTTGGAGAAGAGTAATTTTGCTAAATAAAGTATCCACTTATATCTGCTCTTTGCATCGATGTCTGGAACATTTGATATTGTTACTGAAGAGTTATAGTAGTTGCACAACTATAAAGTTATTCCTGATGTAATGATCCCACAGATAGTACTGGTTAAATCTTCTGAAGTTTCACATAATAAAGACTTGCATGTTTGAGACAGCATGTGGTCAACTGTGTTTCTTTTCTCAATAAGAAAAAATAGGTTTGAAATAAATACTACTAATTGGAAAATAGCCAAAAGTGGTTTTATGGACTGCCACGATTTAGATAATGTAGATCTCAAATAAAAGTTGACTTAAGGGGATGCTTGGTATCAATTTGCAGTCATAAGAAACAATCTTGTAAGAGCTTTCATTTAAAAAGAAATGATCTTTTGTCTGACTAAAGCTTGTGAACAGTACAAAGACTGGATAGTCTATTTATTATTCACAGAACACCTGTGAGGCTCTAATTTCTGGATCCTGTGTCCAGGGTTAACTGTCACCAACTCATCCTTACAAAATGAACTACAATGTAACAGTCCAATAACTCCTTAAGAATCTGATACACAATGCCTTCAATCTTAAGGTGAAATATTTTATTTAATGTGACAGCTGGAGCATTTTCATTATCATAGCATAAGCACTAAGCTCACAGGTAATCAAGAAGATAAGGAAGAAGTAAGATTAACACAGTTTACCTGCAACCATGACTAAGCATCAAGTTTTAAGAAAACATCTTGCAAGTTTTGAAACTGCTTTTCTTACAATAACTTCTTCATGCAAAAGAAAACAACAGAAAAATTGCAAATGAAGTTGAAAAAAAAAGGAGTTCTCCAGCGTCTCCGTCCCATAAAAAAGGAGTTCTCCAGCGTCTCCGTCCCATAAGCAGTGTTGGAAAAGCACTTACTTCTTCTATATCCTCACCCACAATATAATAATCATTATATTTCAAAAGATTTCAATAGCTATAAAAGGTTTTGGAATTTTTTTTACATATGAAAGATGGTATATGAACATAACTTAGAACTGCAATATTGCAAAGAAGACAGGGTTAACTATAGGCTTATAATAGTCACACTCCTGCCATCCAACTTTAAATGAATTAATCTTGGAAAGGGCAATGCAATGGAACGCAAAATATTTAATAGACATTTAGCCAGTGGTGAGATTTTAACCCTCCAATATTGGTTAGCTTGAGCAGGATGACATGTTAAACGGAATTAAAATATCAAACTTAAAACCAAAGTGAACTTTTCACTTCCAGTGCGTATGGAGGCTGGATGAGGGTACAGATAATCAACCCCCTTCAAGGAGATGGGTGGGTCGTTAAAAGATTTTCAAGTGGCTAAGTGCCTCAGCCATTAACTCAGTTCCAGCTTTAACCCTGGCCAACAGAGTTTCCCAGCTTAAGGAAATCCAGCAATAAAGAAAGAAAATCTTGTATTCATGTATTCCACACCTAAAATACTTTCCAAAACTCTTTAAAGCAATTGAAATCTTCTGAAGTATAATTATTGTATTTAGGATGAGGACATATAGAATGTAGAACAATACAGCGCAGAACAGGCCCTTCGGTCCTCGATGTTGTGTCGACCTGTGAACTATTCTCAGCTCGTCCCTGTACACTATCCCATCATCATCCATGTACTTATCCCAGGATTGTTTAAATCTCCCTAAAGTGGCTGAGTTAACTACATTGGCAGGAAGGGCATTCCACGCCCTTACCACTCTCTGAGTAAAGAAGCTGCCTCTGACATCTGTCTTGAATCTATCACCCCTCAATTTGTAGGTATGCCCCCTTGTACAAGCTGACGTCATCATCCTAGAAAAAAAGACTTTCACTGTCTAGCCTATCTAATTCTCTGATCATCTTGTATGTCTCTATCAATCTCCTCTTAGCCTTCTTCTTTCCAATGAGAACAGGCCCAAGTCTCTCAGCCTTTCCTCATAAGACCTTCCCTCCAGACCAGGCAACATCCTGGTAAATCTCCTCTGCACCTATTCCAATGCTTCCATATCCTTCCCGAAATATGGCGACCAGAACTGTACACAATATTCCAAGTGTGGCCGCACCAGCATTTTGTATAGTTTAAGCATAATATTGCGGCTCCGGAACTCAATCCCTCTACCAATGAAACCTAACACACCATATGCCTTCTTAACAGCACTATCAACCTGGGTAGCAACTTTCAGGGATCTATGTACATGGACTCCAAGATCCCTCTATACATCCACACTACCAAAAATCTTTCCATTGACCCAGTACTCTGCCTTCCTCCTATTCTTCCCAAAGTGCATTACCTCACATTTAGCTGCATTGAACTCCATTTGCCACCTCTCAGCCCAATTCTGCAGTTTATCCAACTCCCCCTGCAACCTGTAACATTCTTCCAAACTGTCCACTACTCCACCGACTTTAGTGTCGTCTGCAAATTTACTAATCCATCCATCTATGCCTGCGTCTAAGTCATTTGTAAAAATGACAAACAGCAGTGGTCCCAAAACAGGTCCTTGTGGCACACCACTAGTAACCGGACTCCAGGCTGAATATTTTCCATCAACCACAACTCGCTGCCTTCATTCAGAAAGCCAGTTTCTAATCCAAACTGCTAACTCATCCTCAATCCCATGTCGCTGCATTTTCTCCAACAGCCTACCATGTGGAACCTTATCAAAGGCTTTACTGAAGTCCATGTATACCATGTCAACTGCCCTACCCTTATCTACATGCTTGGTCACCTTCTCAAAAAATGAGGTTTGTGAGACACGAGTTGCCCTTAACGAAACCACGTTGACTATCAGAAATCAAGTTGTTGCTTGCTAGATGATTATAAATCTTATCTCTTATAATCCTTTCCAAAACCTTTCCTACAACAGAAGTGAGGCTCACTGGTCTATAATTACCTGGATCATCTCTACCGCCCTTCTTGAACAAGGGCACAACATTTGCAATCCTCCAGTCCTCTGGTACTAAACCTGTAGACAATGACAACTCAAATTTCAAAGCCAAAGGCTCTGCTATCTCCTCCTTAGCTTCCCAGAGAATCCTCTGATAAATCCCATCCGACCCATGGGACTTGTCTACTTTCACTCCTTCTAGAATTGATAACACCTGTTCATAACTAATCTCAATCCTTTCTAGTCTAATATCTCGTACCTCATTCTTCTCCTCTACAATATTCTCCTTTTCCTGAGTGAAAACCGATGAGAAATGTTCGTTTAGCACCACTCCGATCTCCACAGGGTCCACACTCAACTTCCCACTTCTGTCTTTGTCTGGCCCTATTCCTACCCTAGTCATCCTTTTATTCCTCACATACCTATAGAAAGCTTTAGGGTTTGCCTTTATTCCATTTGCTAAAGACGGCTCGTGTCCTCTCCTTGCTCTTCTTAACTCTCTCTTTAAATCCTTCCTCTCTCTCCATCGCCTCATCTGAACAATCTTGCCACATCAACATATAAGTTCATCACCAAGCACCAGAACCAGAGTGGCCTCCCATCTTGTCGGTCGTTCAACATACTGTGTCAGAAAACCCTCCTGTACACATTGGACAAAAACTGATCCATTCGACGTACTAGAGTTATAGCATTTCCAGTCAATGTTGGGGAAATTAAAGGCCCCCATAATGACCACCCTGTACCTTTCACTCCTACCCAGAATAATTTTGCCAATCCTCTCATACACCACCATGGAACTCTGCGGAGGTCTATAAAAAACTCCAAGCAGTGTGACCTCTCCTCTCCTGTTTCTAATCTCAGCCCACACGACCTCAGTAGACGAGTCCTTGTCAAAAGTTCTTTCAGCCACTGTTATACTATCCTTGACTAACAAGGCCACGCATCCCCCTCTTTTACCACCTTGCCTGTTCTTAAAGAAAGGGCTAAACCCTGGAATCTGCAACATCCATTCCTCACCCTGCTCTATCCATGTCTCCGAAATGGCCACAACATCGAAGTCCCAGGTACCTATCAATGCTGCAAGCTCACCTACCTTATTTTGGATACTTCTTTCGGACACTTCAAACCAGCTTGCTGTTTGCCAGCACATGCCTGTGACCGTGAAATCCTGTCCCTGTCCTCCGTACTCTCATTCTCCTGTGCACTGCAACTACACCTCAGGTTCCCATCCCCCTGCTGAGCTAGTTTAAATAGAAGAGGTAAGTGCTTTTCCAGCACTGCTTATGGGACAGAGGAGAAGGAGTACATTCTCTCATCCCTTCAAACAAACCTACTTCATTGCTATCGGGATGATTATAAATCCTATCTCTTATAACCTTTTCCAACACTTTAACCACAACCAAAGTAAGGCTCACTGGTCTATAATTACCAGGATTGTCTCTACTCTCCTTCTTGAGCAAGGGAACTACATTTTCTATCCTCCAGTCTTCTGGTAGTATTCTGATAAAATGATGACATAAAGATCAAAGCCAAAGGCTCGGCAATCTCCTCCCTGGCTTCCCAGAGAATCCTGGGATAAATCCCATCCAGCCCAGGGATTTTTCTCTGTTTTCACATTTCCCAGAATTTCTAATATCAATCCCATCTAGTCTAGTAGCCTGTTTCTCAGTATTCTCCTCGACAACATTGTCTTTTTCTAGTGTGAATACTGAGGAAAAATGTTCATTTAGCACTTCCTCTATCTCCTCTGACTCCACGCACAACTTCCTACTACTGTCCTTGATTGGCCCTAATCTTATTCTAGTCATTCTTTCATCACTTATAAACCTGTAGAAAGCTTTAAGGTTTTCACTGATCCTATCTGCCAACAGCGTCTCATGTCCCCTCCTGACTCTTCTTAGCTCTCTCTTTAGGTCTTTTCTGGCTACCCTGTATCTCAATCACCCTAACTGAGTCTTCAATCTCATCCTAACATAAGCCTTCTTCTTCCACTTGACAAGAGATTCAACTTCCTTCATAAACCACAGCTCTTGTGCTCGACAACTTCCTCCCTGTCTGACAGGAACATACTTATCAAGAACACACAGTAGCTATTTCTTGAATAAGCTCCACATTACTATTGTGCCCATCCTCTGCAGTTTCCTTCCCCATCCTATGCATCCTAAATCTTGCCTAATCACATTGTAATTGCCTTTCTAACTGTAGCTCTTGCCCTATACCTATCCCTTTCCATCGCTAAAGTAAACATAACTGAATTGTGGTCACTATCACCAAAGTGCTCATCTACCTCCAAACCTAAAACCTGACCATGTTCATTACCAAGTACCAAATCTCAAGTGGCCTCACCCCTTGATGGCCTGTCTACATACTGTGTCAGAAAACCCTCCTGCATACAATGGACAAAATCTGCCCCATCTAAGTATATAGTTTTTGTCAGTCAAAATTTGAAATGTTCAAGTTCCACCATGTCACTCTCGCTCCTATCAAGAATCATCTTTGCTATCCTTTCCTCTAAATCTCTGGATCTATTCAGACGCCTACAGAAAACTCCCAAAAGGGTGACCTTGCCTTTCCTGTCTCTAATCTCAGCGCATACTAGCTTGGTTGACGAGTTCTGCAGCCGTAATAATGTCCTTGACTACGTAGAAGACAGAGGGTGGTGGTGGAGGGTTGTTTTTCAGACTGGAATGCCACAAGGATCGGTGCTGGGTCCATTGCTTTTCATCGTTTAGAGTCATACAGTCATAGAGATGTACAACATGGAAACAGACCCTTCGGTCCAACCCGTCCATGGCGACCAGATATCCCAACCCAATCTAGTCCCACCTGTCAGCACCCGGCCCATATCCCTCCAAACCCTTACTATTCATATACCCATCCAAATGCCTCTTAAATGTTGCAATTGTACCAACCTCCACCACTTCCTCTGGCAGCTCATTCCATACCCATACCACTCTCTGAGTGAAAACAGTTGCCCCTGGGGTCTCTTTTATATCTTTCCCCTCTCACCCTAAACCTATGCCTTCTAGTTCTGAACTCCCCCAC
Source organism: Chiloscyllium plagiosum (assembly GCF_037043375.1). Lineage (NCBI taxonomy): Eukaryota > Metazoa > Chordata > Chondrichthyes > Orectolobiformes > Hemiscylliidae > Chiloscyllium > Chiloscyllium plagiosum. Next base: position 35,413,996 of record NW_028270139.1, on the reverse strand, counting down.
CCTAGGGAAAAGACTTTGCCTATTTACCCTATCCATGCCCCTCATAATTTTGTAAACCTCTATAAGGGCACCCCGCAGCCTCCGATGTTCCAGGGAAAACAGCTCCAACCTGTTCAGCCTCTCCCTATAGCTCAAATCCTCCAACCCTGGCAACATCCTTGTAAATCTTTTCTGAACCCAGCAAGAGGCCCAGCAATCATTCTCTAGCTACCCACAGAGTTCTCGGGTACACCTGATCGGGGACTTATCCACCTTTACCCGTTTCAAGACATCCAGCACTTCCTCCTTTGTAATTTGGACATTTTGCAAGATATCACCATCTGTTTCCCTACAGTCTATATCTTCCATATCCTTTTCCACAGTAAATACTGATGCAATATATTCATTTAGTATCTCCCGCATTTTTTGTTGCTCCACACAAAGGCCGCCTTGTTGATCTTTGAGGGGCCCTATTCTCTCCCTAGTTACCCTTTTGTCCTTAATGTATTTGTAAAACCCTTTGGATTCTCCTTAATTCTATTTGCCAAAGCTATCTCATGTCCCCTTTTTGCCCTCCTGATTTCCCTCTTAAGTATACTCCTACTTCCTTTATACTCTTCTAAGGATTCATTTGATCTATCCTGTCTATACCTTACATATGCTTCCTTCTTTTTCTTAACCAAACCCTCAATTTCTTTAGTCATCCAGCATTTCCTATACCTACCAGCCTTTCCTTTCACCATGACAGGAATATACTTTCTCTGGATTCTCGTTATCTCATTTCTGAAGGCTTCCCATTTTCCATCTGTCCCTTTACCTGCAAACATCTGCCCCCAATCAGCTTTCGAAAATTCTTGCCTAATACGTCAAAATTTGTAAATGATTTGGAAGTGAGCATGAGGTATAGTTAGTAAGTTTGCAGATGAAACTAAAATTGGAGGTGTAGTGGACAGCGAAGAAGGTTACCTTAGATTACAATGGGATCTTGATCAGATGGGCCAATGGGCTGAGAAGTGGCAGATGGAGTTTAATTTAGATAAATGTGATTTGCTGCATTTTGGGAAAGGCAAATCCTAGCAGGACTTATACACTTAATGATAAGATTCTTGGGAGTGTTGCTGAACAAAGAGACCTTGGAGTGCAGGTTCATAGCTCCTTGAAAGTGGAGTCGCAGGCAGGTAGGATAGTGAAGGCGGCGTTGGTATGCTTTCCTTTATTGGGCAGAGAATTGGCTTATGCCCGAAACGTCGATTCTCCTGCTCCTCGGATGCTGCCTGGCCTGCTGTGTTTTTCCAGCACCACATTTTTCAACTACAGGAGATTTGAGGTCATGTTGCGGCTGCATAGGACCACTGTTGGAATATTCCATGCAATTCTGGTATCCTTCCTATTGGAAAGATGTTGTGAAACGTGAAAGCTTTCAGAAAGGATTTACAAGGATGTTGCCAGGGTTGGAGAATTTGAGATCGGGAGAGGTTGAATAGGCATCGGAGGCTGAGGAGTGACCTTATAGAGGTTTATAAAATCATGAGGGGCATGTATAGGATCGGATAGATAGACAAAGTCTTTTCCCTGGGGTGGTGGAGTCCAGAACTAGAGGGCATAGGTTTAGGGTGAGAGGGGAAAGATATAAAAGAGACCTAAGAGGCAGACTTTTCATGCAGGGGGTGGTACATATGTGGAATGAGCTGCCAGAAGAAGTGATGGAGGCTAATATGATTGCAACATTTAAAAGGCATCTGGATGGGTGTATGAATAGGAAGGGTTTGGAGGGATATGGGTCAGGTGCAGGCAGGTGGGACTAGATTGGGTTGGGATATCTGGTCGGTGTGGACATGTTGGACCGAAGGGTCTGTTTCCATGCTGTACATCTCTATGACTCTATGACGAACAATGCCACACCAGCCCCTCTTTTACCATCTTCTCTGTTCTTACTGAAACATCTAAATCCTGGAACCTGCAACAACCATTCCTGTCCCTGCTCGACCCATGTTTCTGAAATGGCCACAACATCGAAATCCCAAGTACCGACTATGCTGCAAGTTCACCGACTTTATTCCGGATGCTTCTGGCATTGAAATAACCACACTTCAAACCAACATCTTGCTTGCTGGTACCCTCTTGCAACCCTGAAATCTTATTTTGGACCTCCCTACTCTCAACCTCCTCTATATTCGAACTACAATTTAGGTTCCCATCCCCCTGCTGAATTAGTTTAAACCCACTGAAGAGCATTAGCAAAATTCCCCCTAGGATATGGGTACCCCTCTGGTGCAAGTGAAGACCATCCTGTTTGTAGAGGTCCCACCTACCTACCCAAGAAAGAGCCCCAATTGTCCAAGAATCCAAAAACCTCCCTCCTGCACTATCCATGTAGCCACATGTTCAACTCCTCTCTCTCCCTATTCCTCACCTCGCTATCACTTGGCAGAAGCAACAAACCAGAGATAACAACTCTGTTTGTCTTAGCTCTAAGCTTCCACCCTAACTCCCTGAATTTCTGCCTTGAATCCCCACCTCTCTTCCTATCTATGTTGTTGGCGCTTATTTGGACGATTTGGGGCTGCTCCTGTCAAGGATCCCGAAAACTCGATCAGAGACGTCATGAACCCTGGCACCTGGAGGCAACACACCAACCATGAGTCTCTCTCATTCCCACAGAAGCTCATATTTGTCCCTCTAACTATGGAGTCCCTAATGACAAATGCTCTGCTCCTCATCCACCTTCCCATCTGAGCAACAGGAACAGACTCTGTGCCAGAGACCTGTGCCCCATTGCTTATCCCTGGTAAGTTGTCCCCCCCAGCAGTATCCAAAACAGTATACTTGATGTTGAGGGGAACGGCCACAGGGGATCCCTGCACTGCCTGCCAGTTTCCTATCCATCCCCTCATGGTAACCCACCTACCTTCTTATACCTGAGGTGTGACTATCTCCCTGTAATTCCTCTCAATAACCCTCTCTGCCTTCTGAATGATCCGAAGTTCATCCAGCTCCAGTTCTCTAATATGGTTTTCATGGAGCTGAAGTGGGAAGACCCTTACTTCCCACATTCTGCAGGAGGAATATTCAACTGCCCTAACTGCTATTCTCACTATTCCCAATTCCCACTAGCCTATTGAAAACTAAAAAAGAGAGGGGAAAAAAAGTCACCTGATCAATCCGGCATATAAAATGTTTTTTTGGTTAGAGGAGGAGGATGGGTGGGAGACACTACACAAGTAGTGTTTCGAGTAAAGCAACCATCCAAATATAAAGCCTCACTTACCCAGCTTTAAAGAGCAAGTAACCCTGACACATTTGAACAAACTAAAGTTGAAGTTTGAATTGCAGATGATTGGGAGTAAGGTGGTGTAATCAATGCAGCTTTTGCTAGAAACAAGAAGTTAATTGGTCTATGGACTAGAGACCAGTTGTCAATGACTGAAACATTTTTTTCCTGCCAACACTGTGTGATTGGTTCTCAGGTAACCAAAGAGCTTGGTGCTGGGGTCAAGAGAGAGATATATTCAATTCTTCTCAGTTCCAGAGCAGTTTCCTTGCTCACTGTAACCATAAAGAAAGGAAGTTTATCTTTTCTGCAACAGTTGTAATCTATGATGTTTAACTGAAAAATCAAAAATGTTTAGAAGGGAAACAGTTACCTTGTATCTCTTAGCAATTAGTAGAAAAATTTGGAGAAAGACAACTGAAGCAAAGTGCTAAGGAACAGAAGACATAAAGATCATCTCAACAACCGTACATTGAACAATGATTATTGAACAGTTTTTCTAGTTTTTCCCATCTGCCCATAACCTAAGTTATGGTGCCTGCCTATCTGTATGTAAAGGGGATTTTGTAAAGGGAGTCGTGTTTTAACTACTAGTATTATATGCTGTCAGTTTAGAACAGTTTATTTGGAGCTAGAATCCAATTACTTTTAATAAATAGTGATTCTTGTTCTGTGCTGAAACCTGATACGAGCTTTCTGTCAATCTGGATGTGACGATCAGATAAATTGGAAAATTTTGCATATTTTAAATTTTGTGATCACTTCAATAATAGACTATCTAACCATCTTTCCTTGACATTCAATAGTATTGTCATTATTGAATCTTCCATTGTCAATTCTTTGGAACTATCATGAGCCAGACACTGAAATAGATCAGCCATATAAACACTGTGGCTACAAGATTGGATTTGGAATTCTCTGTTGAGTAACTCACCTCCTGTCTCTCCAAGGCTGGCCTACCATCTACAAGGCACAAGTCAGTTGTGTGATGGAAACTTTCCACTTGTACCTCCAAACCACTTAAAATGTTTGACACAGTTCACGACAAACCATCCTGCTTACCCCACTAATATGAACACTTGGTCTCAAAGCACATTGGAAGCAGTATCAACCATATACAAGATGCACTGTGAAAACTGACCAAAGCTTATTTTGATACCACTTTCTAAAACCACAATCACTATCACTTGTAATTACAAGGACTGTAGATGAATAGGAATATAGCCACCTGTGATGACATCACCCCACCTCCTTCCAAACCACATTAGAAACTGCATTACTGCTGCTGGATCAAAACCTTTTAACTCCCTTTATAACAGCACTGTTAGTGTACAAACACCATATGGACCACAACGATTCAAGAAGGCAGCTCACCACAACCTCCTCTCAAGGGCAACTAGGAAGAAGGAAGAAATGCTGGCCTAGCCAATGATGCCCACATACCCATTTTTAAATATCACTTGAACAAGAAATGAATGGATGGCAATTTTCTTTGGTATTAAATTATTGCATATACTACTGCTATATGCAGTGGAGTTTTTAATAGAAACTTTTAAATACTGCAGATGATATGAAAGTTATACAGAATGATGATGGGAAAATTGTGACAGAATTACATTAGATAAAGAAAATGTATTTAAAAAAGCACTACTGAAAGTCATCTGGTCCAGCTGGAAAGTATTATGAGTTCCTGAAAAAAGTAAAGAAGAATCAGCAGAGGCATTGGTTACAATCTTTTAAACATTATTAAATACAGGAGTAGTGGCAGATGACTGAAGGATTACTAATGCTATATTCACAAAAAGGAAGGAAGATAAACCAAGAAACTACAGACCAGTCAATCTAATATTGGCAATGGGGAAGTTATTGCAAACCATTATCATGAGCAAGATAACTTTTCATTTGAAGAAACATGGTTTAATCAAAGAGCATAAATTTGTTAAAGGAAAATATGTCCACTAATTTTAATTCATGAGGTATCCAAGAAGAATGAGTGAAGTATTGCAAAGGACATATGTATGGGTTTTGAAAAGGATTTTCACAAATAGCCACACAGGATCTTTACTAAGAACCATGGAATTAAGTGTGAAATAGCAGTTTGAATAAGGAATTAGTTCTATGACATGAAGCGAAGGGATGTGTGTTTTGTAGACTGGGATGTGGTTTGCAGTGGTGTCCCCTGGGGATCAGTTTTTGGTCCATTATTCTCTGCAATTTTAATAAATGACCAACATGCAGATGAAGACATCAATATTAAATGTTTTCAGAGGATACAGAACTTTGCAATTTAATATATGGTGATATAGATAGTTGCAACCCTACAACCACGCCCACACAAGCAACTGTCTCTGCCCCCACCTCGAGCTCCAGCCCCACTCCCATCCCTGCCATGTCTTCACCATTCCTCCAGACCTCCCCCTCAGCGAGGACAAATGTTTAGTCCTCAGTAAAGGCCTCACATTTACCCCTCTATGGTCCTAGATTAATGAGCTTGACACAAGCTGCGAACTTGAACGTTTCTTCCGCCGCCTCTGCACCCACTTTTTCAACCAAGATGCCAGCCCACCCGCCGACACCTCCTCCTACTTCCCCCATGATCACGACCTCACTTCCCATCACCAAACCATCATCTCTCAGACCATCCACAACCTCTGGGGATCTCCCACCCACAGCCTCCAATCTCATTGCCCATGAACCCTGCACTGCCCGATTCTACCTCCTTCCTAAGGTTCACAAACGTGACTGCCCTGGTTGACCCATGTCTCAGCCTGCGTCTGTCCCACCGAACTCATCTCTTCCCACCTCGACACTGTCCTGTCCCCCTTAGTCCAGGAATTCCCCACCCGACATTCGTGACACCACCCATACCCTTCACTTCCTCCAAGATTTTCGTTTCTCCGGCCCCCTACGCCTCATGTTCACCATGGACATCCAGTCCCTTACACATCAATCCATCACAACGAAGGTCTCCAAGCCCTCTGTTTCCTCTCACACCTTCCCAACCAGTACCATTCCACCCAACACCCTTATCTGCCTGGCTGAACTGGACCTCACCCTCAACAACTTCTCCTTCCAATCCTCCCACTTCCTCCAAACCAAAGGGGTAGCCATGGGCACCTGCATGGGACCCAGCTATGCCTGCCCATTTGTCAGATATGTGGAATAGTCCAGCTTCTGCAGTTACACCAGCAAAACCCCCCCACCTGTTCCTCCACGACATCAATGACTGTATTCGGCTCCGTCTCGTGCTCCCACGAAGAGGTTGAACAGTTCATCGACTTTACCAACACCTTCCATCCCGATCTCAAATTCACCTGGACTATCTCAGAAACCTCCGTCCCTTTCCTGGACCTCTCCATCACCATCTCTGGCGATCGACTAACCACATATACTACAAGCCCACTGACTCCCACCGCTACCTAGACTACACCTCCTCCCATCCTACCTCCTGTAAAAACACCATCTCTTATTCCCAATTCCTCTGCCGCATCTGTTCCCAGGATGACCAATTCCACCTCAGAAAGTCCCAGATGGCCTCCTTCTTCCATGATCGCAACTTCCCTTCCCACGGGATTGACAATGCCCTCCACCGCACCTCCTCACTTCACACACCACCGCCCTTGAACCCCACCCCTCCCAACACAACAAGGACAGGACGCCCCCTCCTCCGATTTTCACCTTCCACCCCACCAACCTCCGCATACAACGCATCATCCTCCGCCACTTCCGTCACCTCCAAAAGGACCCCACTACTAGAGATATATTTCCCTCCCCACCCCATCAGCATTCTGAAAAGACTATTTCCTCCGCGATTCCCGCATCAAGTACACACCTCCCACCAACCCACACCCCATTCCTGGCACCTTTCCCTGCCACTGCAGGAAGAGCAAAACCTGCGCCCACACCACTCCCCTCACCTCTGACCAAGGCCCCAAGGGATCCTTCCACACCCATTAGAAATCTACCTGTACCTCTACGAATGTCATCTACTGCATCCGTTGCACCTGGTGTGGTCTTCTCTATATCGGGGAGACAGGATGCCTTCTTGCGGATTGTTTCAGAGAACATCTCTGGGATACCTGCACCCACCAACCACACCGCCCTGTGGCTGAACACTTCAATTTCCCCTCCCACTCTGTCAAGGACATGCAGGTCCTGGGCTTCCTCCACCGCCAAACCATAACCATCGACACCTGGAGGATGAACGCCTCATATTCCGCCTTGGGACCCTGCAACCACACAGGATAAATGTGGATTTCAACAGCTTTCTCATTTCCCCTCCTCCCACTTTATCCCAGTTCCAAGCCTCCAACTCGGCATTGCCCTCAGGACGTATCCATCATTCCCCCCTGACCTATCACCTTCTCCCTCACCTTCATCCACTTATTACTTTCCCAGCTAACTTCCCAACCCGACTCTCCTCCCATTTATCTCTCAGCCCCAACTCACAATTTTCAGTCTTGATGAAGGGCTTACGCCCAAAACATCGATTCTCCTGCTCCTCGGATGCTGCCTGACCTGCTGTGCTTCTTCAACACTACACTCTCGACTCTGAGCTCCAGCATCTGCAGTCTCACTTTCTCCTGATGTGGATAGTTGCAGAATTCAGTACAGCACAGACAGAATGGTGAAATAGAAGCAAGCACAGCATATAGTGCTCAGCATGGAGCAGTGCAAAGTAATGTGCTTTTGAAGGACTGATATGGAAATACAGCAGACTATCTAAAACAGAGATAGGTTGATGTCCATGTTTACAGATCCTTAAAGGTGGCAGGCCATTTTGATAAGGTGGTTAAAAATACTAGGTTATTTTGGTTTATGGTGAGAGAAATAGAACATAAAGCAAGAAACTTATGATAGAATTTTGTAAATCCCTCAGCAAATTCTGCATCCCACATTTTAGGAAATATGTTAAGGTCTTGAAAGATTTCAGAAGAGGTTTACTGCATTATTAAAAAAAGGAAGAAGGATTTAAATTGAACCAAAAGGTTGAAAGAGTTAGGACTACTCTCCTTAAAAAAGAAAAACAAAAAAGGTGACATAAGAGGTTTTAAAGAATAAATGAATTTTTGATAGGAAAATGATGCCCTCTGATGGGAATTCCATAATCAGAGATCATTACATTAAAATTATTGACAAAAAGATTAGGAGGGAAGCTGAGGTTATGCCATTCAGAATTGATAGGATCCAGAAAATTCTTTATGTAGTGATGGTGGTAATTGCTTCCATAAATCATTTTAAGAATGAGTTAGACAGGTACTTGAGAATGATGAAATTGAATGAGACATAAAAAGTAGGTTTTTGAGATTCAGCAAAGCTGCTCCTATCAAATATTTAGCACAGGTCGAAAGAGCCAAAAAGGCTTTCTCCAAAGTTTGTGCGAAGATTTGTAGCTCGGGTGCTCGTTGTTGTGGTTCTGTTCGCCGAGCTGGAAGTTTTTGTTGCAAACGTTTCATCCCCTGGCTAGGTGACATCCTCAGTGCTTGGGAGCCTCCTGCAAAGCGCTTCTTTGATGTTTCCTCCGGTGTTTATAGTGGTCTGTCCCTGCCGCCTCCGGTTGTCAGTTTCAGCTGTCCGCTTAGTGGTTGGTTTCTCCCTTATTGTAAATTTTTTATGATTCCGTGATATAGACAGTAAATTATTTGATTGTTTAATGCAGGATACGAGGGAAGTAGAGAACAAAGAGTTTTAAGTATAGTGGCTCTGTGCTATCAGTGCAGTTGAATAAGATAGTCAGCCATTGGTTAGTGATGATATCTCATATTTCTTCAAGATATTGAGGTGGCCTTCTACTGCTTTCTCACTTTTCTGCTCTACTTCTGTCTCATCAAGACTGCCACTACCGTTGTCCCTGTTCCAAACAACTATGTCGAAGGTAAATTTGCACTGATGCAGCACACCACTGTAAAATAGCATAATAGTGCAGGTTGGAGTGGGTTCCTGTACCTGGTTAGGCATCTGAATCTCTGCTTTACTATCCCTGTAGAATACCATGGGCAGCATGGTGGCTCAGTGGTTAGCACTGCTGCCTCACAGCGACAGGGACCAGAATCGGGGACAGTCTGTTTGGAGTTTGCACATTCTCCCAGTGTCTGGTTTCCTCCCACAGTGCAGGTTCGGTGGACTGGCCATACTAAATTGCCCATAGTATCCAGGGATATGCAAGCTAGGTGGGTTGGCATGGGAAATGCAGGGCTAGTGCAGGACAGTGAGTCTCAGTGTGATGTTCTTCAGAGGATCAATGTAGATCAGTGAGCCGAATGGCCTGCTTCTACACTGTGAGGATTCTGTTCTATGATTGCATACTAGTTTACTGTATTGCTATAACATTGACTATTCCCGTGTTGCTCAGACATGGCAGAGTTACACTGGGATGTCATGAGTCATGCATTACAGATATCTCTGTCCTGTAACATCCATAATTCTTGAACAGCTCAATACTGCAAGACTGATTGAGTATTGCAGGATAAAAACATCACAATAACTGCCTGGGCATGTTTGCAGAAACTTGATTGGTGATGAGTAGCATATTGATTGAGCATTAACCTTCTGTTCATGTTCAGTTGAAAGAGAAGTCAACCACTTCTACTAATCCCCAAATATTCTCATGTTGAAGAGACCTGAGACAGCCTTCCTGGAAACGTGTAGCTACCACTAGCATGTTTTTCAGATATATCCAAGGAAGTTATTGTGGACCTGTACAACCTTTGTGCTCAGTATGGCCTCTTCAAGTAAACACCTTGTCTGCTGTCTTATGATATGTCCTGATGATGCTGGTTGTCTAGGCTTTTGCTGCTACTTTTTTGACTCTGCCTCAAGTGTTCCTTAATCCAAATGAAAATTGCATTAATGTCATCCATGATAGCCACAGAAAGCTTGAAGAGGATAAAAGGTAATTAAGGTTTGAATTAGGCAATGTGGAAACTGGAAACTGTCCTTAAAAAAACAGATAGTTAAAAAAGAACCTGTGATCCATTTATCTGCAGCTGAATACACATTCTCCTTTACTGGTTCTGACACACCAATCCTGATTTTAAGTTCAAAAGACATTGGGATTCTAGCTGCTTTAGAGGATTTTGATTTTAATATATTCACAACATGTTGACCATCTGTCCTGAATCCTAAAATTTAATAGGAAAAATCATGGCAGGCCAGAACTTTAATACACAGACACAATTTAATCATGCAACAACCCCATTCTTGTCAGGCAGATTGGATTAAAATTAAGCCTTAATATCCTGTCCAGAACTCATCAATCAGTTGTAAAGAGTTATAATTATAGATACTGCTTACATTCAATTTGTGTTTTCACTTTTCTATGTTCACAATTTGGCACTGCACAAAGAAGAAAAATTCTATCAATTACAATCACACTGCAAACATAATGTTGTGGATTTCCTCTAGTCACCATCAAACATATCAATTTGTTATTGAAAATACACTTATAATTTTGTTAAGAATATTGATCAGAGGCAATCCCTATAAATTTACTGCCTATATATTTGAATTAAGTATTCTATTTTTGTAACCTCTCAGATGGCTTGGTTTGTGAAGCAGAAGCTGCAACAAATATTTTTATCACTCTGATGGGAATATTTTTGTGGTTTTGTGGGGAAGAAAAACTCTGGATGTGTCAGGATTGTAGTTTATGTCATGTTTTGGAATTTATTGACCATTTTCCACTGAAAGAATCTGGTTTAAAAAATGCTGCTTTGAATATTGGGTTTAACATATGGGGCAGAACATTTCATATGGTGGCAATTCCTATCCTACCATCTGTACAAATTCCAATCACAATCGCCCCACAAGCCTTTACTGTTCTGAGGGCAGATTATTTTCTGGAGATGGTCTCCTCACTCAGGCGGCGATTCTGCCTCAGAGAATTGCTGGCCATTCTATTTTGATGGCATTTCTATTACAACAGCAACAGTGACCAAGAATGAAACTACAGGCAGTTTCCAGATCCTAAGTCCTGGAATAAGTGAAGGGGATGGGAGCTGAGGTGTAGGGAATCATGATGCAGAGGCTGGATATGGAGAGAACAGAAAACCCACAGATGGAGGTCTTGAAGGGCAGGTGCCCAAGGGGACAGGGTCTCTCGAGGGATGTCCTCCCCATTTACAGCTTAATTACTGAGCTGGATGCATTGCCAGCTTCCTATCAACTAAAAGGCACGTAAGTATTTTGAAGTTAATGAAATACTTTTGAAATATAGCATGGAATCTTCCAGTCCTGGCAAAAGTGAGAGGAAAAGAGGCTAGGAGAATTGGCTAGAGTCCAAAAATTTAGCAAAGAGGCTCTCCCACCTTAAAAGGCTTTCTTGATTGCAAGAATCAAGAAGATAATCCGCAAGTACTTGCATCTCATTAAAAGCACACTAGCTGTAATTAAGCACTTGCTCCCAATTAGGTTGTACCGAATGAGAAATATTTGCCCTCAGGTACTGGACTGCACATAAGGGGTGTGCATCTAGCAAGTTTTCCAGGACCTTAGAGTAAATACTTGCTGCTTTATCCTCATCACAATACAATTTTAAATCAAGGTTAAATTAAGTTGTACTGTAAGGTTTTGAAGTGGAGCAAAAGTGGCAAATGGGAGGAAGGTGGATGTATGTGCAGAACAGAGTGGAGTGAAAAGAGCAAATGACAGGAAGGTGTAGAGGAGGAGTTTATGAATACACAAATGAGCTTCTGAGGTAAGCTGTAATGTAACTATGGCTTTAGTTTGCGTATCAACCACTCTGCTGGGAGATTGGAACCTGTACTGCACAAAACATGCTGTATTGTAGCCTGATCATTATGTACAGTCGAGAGTGCGGTGCTGGAGAGGCACAGCAGGTCAGGCAGTATCTGAGAAGCAGCAGAATCGACATTTCGGGCAAAAGCCTTTCATAGGAAGGATCATTATGTACAATCTATTAATAGACTTTGTTCCAAACTATCCTAAAAATCCAGCCTGAAAATAAGGAAAAGGCAAGAGTTTGGCACTGGATAATACAGCAGTGCAGTCACAATGGGCCAAATGGCTTCCTTCTTTATCATTATATTTGTGATCATATCATTTAAACCAGATCCGCCATTCAATACGATCATGGCTGATCTGATTATTCTGCATTCTTGCCAAGCCCTGGCTTATCAAAATTCTAACTACCACTATCTTAAAAATAATCAAAGAACCTACTTCTATGTCCTTTTGAGAAAGAATGTTCCAAAGACTCTCAACTCACTGTGAGAAAACACTTCTCCTTATCTATACCTTAAATTGATAACCTCTTAAATTTAAACTGTGATCTTCAATTCGAGATTGTCTCATATTCACCCTGTCAAGATTATTTGAATTAAGTCACCTCTTAGGCTTCTATAACACCAGCAAATACAAACCTTACCCTCCCAATCATTCCTCAAAAGCCACTCACTGTTCCAGGTATAAATCCAGTTAACCTTCCTAGAACTGCTTCCGTTGCATTCACATCCTTCCTTAAATATGGAGACAACCGCTGGTTAAGGCACAGACCTGGTCTCATCAACACACTGTATAACTGTGGCAAACCTTTGATTTCAATCCCTCTCATAATAAACAATAACATTCCATCAACTTTCTTAATCATTTGCTGTGCCTGCATTCTAATCATGTGATTTGTGCACTAGGCTGCCTAGATTCCTCAGCATGTCAGAACTCTGTAATCTCTACTTCAATAAAAAGCTTCATTTTATTCTTCTTGCCAAAATGGAGAATTTCATGTTTTCCCAAATTAAACTGCATTTGACAACTTATCCTATCATCCTTCCGTAGCTTTCTTAATCTTCTTTGCAGCTTACTTTCTAATATATCTTTGTGACATCATCAAATTGGGGAGCCATATCTTTAGTTCCTTTATTCAATATAAATTGAAAAAATGTTGAGACTGACTTATCCCTGTAGTATACTACTCTTTACATCTTGCCAACCAGAAATGACTAATTTATGTTTCCTGTCTGTTAGCCAATTTTTTTTTTAATCATGCCATGCATGCCATGCCATGGGTGGCCTGGTGGTTCAGTGGTTAGCACTGATGTCTCACAGCATCAAGGACTTGGGTTCAATTCCAGCCTTGGGCGACTGTCTGTGTGGAGTTTGCACATTCTCCCCGTGTCTGTGTGGGTTTTATCCGGGTGCTCCGGTTTCCTCCCACAATCCAAAGATGTGCAGGTCAGGTGAATTGGCCATGCTAAATTGCCCATGCTAAATTGCCCATAGTGTTAGGCGCATTCATCAGGGGTAAATGTAAAGGAATGGGTCTGGGCGGGTTACTCTTCGGAGGGTAGGTGTGGATTTGTTGGACCTAAGAGCCCGATTCCACACTGTAGAGAATCTAATCTTAACTAATTCATTATCAGCTGTTATTTTGTGCAATAAAAGTTAACGTGGCTCTTCACGAAATGCCTACGAGAAATCTAACTGCAGTATGTCCACTGATTCCCCTTTATTCACAGCATATGTCACCTTGACGACAATTATTTCCAATACTCCAGGAAAAAAATACCTTGGCAAATTGGCATAATTGAAAAGACACAAATATAGATGAAAGTAAGACCAAAAAGTTATTCAATGCAAAATAAAACACTTTTTTTTGTCACTAAACAACAGCAACTTATTTTAAGAATCCAGACTTGGTTATCACATCGGCATCAATTTTATGAGTCAATTGCTCATGAGATTGTACATTAAGATGTCATGTTATTTGTGTTTTAAATTGGGTCAAAATTGCATTTCAGAAAATGTGAAAACTGAACTATGCACTCAAAACTGGAGAAGAAATAGAAAACACTACAACAAACAAGTCATGTAGTATCTTTGGAGAGATGAATATAGTTACCATAATCAGGTTTGATGCAGAATTGTACTCATAAGGCTCTGGATTGCCAGCAGAAACTAGAAAATTGTGGTTGTAACATATTGAGACTGGTGGAGATACAGAAATAATTTATATTGATGCTCCAAAGCTAAGATTATTGTCAGTATTGTACTGGTTCTTTACTGATGAAGATCCTCTTGGATTACAATTGGGGGATAGAGAGGTTTTCAGTATAGATTTTAAACAAATTATTTCTTCTTAGTGTTTTGACTTATACATGTGGATACCATATGCTTTTTATGACCATGAGGCAAACACTGATGCCAGTAATACAACCGGGCCTCCAGGGGAGATCTTCCTGCATGACAGTTGGTGTGGCACCAGTAAGATGTTTCAGTCATTTTTCTGGGCTTCTGAAGATTGAGAATGATTGATGTAATGGCTTCAGCCACCACAGACTCGGTCAATTTGAAAGACTTTGGAACCTTATCTTCTTTTACCTTGAGAATTCTGTTGGTAATTTTGATACTGTAAGTGTAGCCCAGAAATCACCACTAATGACAGGTTACAGAAAGTAAATCTTGAATAAAGGCTATGTATATCAGGTACTTAAAATAAAGAGGGTGAAATAAAAATTCAGTGATAGAAGATAATTCTGGTGAACAGCAGATGTGGTGTTAATTCATAGGAAAAATTTAACTGAAGCAGGATACTGATGATGGGATGACCACATCATAGCATCCAACATAAAACATAAGTGAAGCAATGTGGTATTGTGAAAAAAAAATTCTGGTGACTTACCTTATAAATTTGCCTGCCTTAACCATGGGAATATGGAATGTATTAAATGAAGAACATTTCATTTTCCACAATTAGCACATGAGTTTGATTAACTTGTAATTGTATGCAGAAGCATACTTTGCATCCTACAATGAGTTTTGGCAATGCATACACTGCAGCGGAACTTAATTCAATTGAAAATTGAGAGTAATCAGCAGAAGTATTCCAGAAATTTCATATTGCAACTACTATTGTTTTTCAATGATTTGTCCCATTTGTGAAAAGGACACCTAATTTGTCAAATAATTCGCATCAAGTTATTCAAAATTTGGATAGATTTCTTCTCAGGTTTTACAATTCTAACAGAATTCTAAGTATTTTACTGTGTTGACAGACACACTTCAATACGTATGCATAATATCATAACCTGGGAATCAAACATGAGCAAGGTTTTTCATCATAGAATATTTGTCTCTTTTGCAAATGCCTTCAAATGCCTTTTCAGATTTAAAAAAATGCATTAGGTGACTAGATACTTAACATGAATGACTGAACTGGTTTACTTTGTGATAATTTGATGTTCTGATGATACTTATTCAGTCAATCTCTTTTACTCAAAGGACTGAGCAATGAAGGCAAGCATGCCAAATGTCTTTTTAACCACCTGTTATATGATGCAGACTTCAAAGAATGATGTACCTGAATCCCTCGGTCCTCTTTTCTACAACACTACCCAAGGCCCTACCATTAATTGTATAAGCCCTACCCTTGTTTGTTGTATTGAAATGCAACACATGACTATGATAATATTAATGGCAAAGCAGGCTCAAAAGGGTTAAATGGTCAACTTCTGCTCTTAGTTTCTATGTTTTCATTATTAGTACATTCATAGAATGTAGGTATTGCCCATCCCGAATTGCCCAAAGGACAGTTAAGATCAACTTCATTGCTGTGGGTCATATGTAGGCCAGGCCAGGTAAGTACGGCAGATTTCCTTCCCTGAAGGCCATTAGTGATCAAGATGACAATCAACAGTGGTTATGTAATTACCCTGAGGCTAGCTTTTTAATTCCATTATTCTTCAATTTGAATTTCATCAGTTGCACTGGTGGGATTTAAACCCACGTCCCCAGAACATTAGCTTAGGCTGCATGACTATTAGTTCAGCAACATTACCATAATGCCACCCTTGAAGCTGTAAAACCCTTTCCTTTAGTCAGGTAAAATCCCCTCACATCTTTAGACTCAGCTGAATTTAGAATTGGGATTGTTGGACATGGCTTGGGAGAGGGAAACTGACACTTTAGCCAAGATATTTCTGTTAAAATTTAATCAATTTTCTGAATTCTCTCCTTTGACAGGCCAAACAAAGATGCACAGAAATTCCAAGATGTCTGGCATTCAAACTGGAACGTCATTATCAAAAATATAGATTTGGACTCCATTTACCAACCTCTCAGAAACAGAACTGGAAATGATAGCACACACCGCAACAGACCAAGATGCAGAAATAGCAAGAGGGACAGAACAGCGACACTTCACTGGAGGCTCACTGATGATGTAACCTAGCATGGTGACGAAACGTCAGAAAACAAATCCACCATCTCAGCGAGCAAACCGACAACCTGATTCATAAACTGAGCTACAAATCTTCTCTAAAATCTCAGAATTTAATACTCTCCTCTGTGGCAAGTTTGTGGAGAACATTTGATTGGGCAGGATGATGGTATTCAGATCATGCTTGCCCTAAGTGTATGGTAAGAAGGCTTATGGTGCTGTTCTTGTTTGGCCCACTTTAAGAGTGAGAGTGGGTAAATAATTCTACTTAAAAACATCATCCCTCTGTCATTATTATTTACCTATTGGTGGACAATACGGCTCCCTATGCAAGGAGCCAAAAAAGCAGCTGACTCCTCTATCCAGTTGGTCTAGTTGGCTAGACCATGTTTGATCAAATGGTTGAGATTAACCTGGAACAGGTGGAGGAACAAGCAGATATTTTTAGCTCAGAGAAATTAACTGAGTTAGAACAAAAAGATGAAAAACTGAAGAAATTGTATGAAAAGGCATACATGGAGGTAGAGTCTGAATGTATCCTTGAGTGCTACTATCTTAAAAATGATATCTTAATGAGGAAATGGAGACCATCACAGTCAGGCAGTGAGAAATGGACAGAAGTTCATCAGGTCATATTACCAGTGGGTTGTTGAAAGGTGGTGTTGCGGCTGGCACATGACTTACCAGTAGGAGGTCATTTAGGGGTAGGAAAGTCTCAAGCTAAGATACAAAAACATTTTGACAGGCCTGGAATGCATAAGGAGTTTTGCCAGACATGTATACTTGTCAGGTAATTGGAAAATCATAGGTTGTAATAAAACCTGCACGTTCAATACTCATTCCTGCATTTGAGGGACTTTTTACAAGCGCCTTAATTGACTGCATAGGAACCCTACCTAAAGTGTGGGAGTCAATATTTGTTAACAATAATGGATGTGCCCAGTAGATTTCCAGAGGCTGTTCCATTATGCAATATCACAGTTAAAAGGATTATAGAAGAGTTACTTAAAGTTTTCACTAGATACAATCAGATCAAGGGTCAAGTTTTGCATCAAAATTATTCAAGGAAGTTAGGGACAGTTTAGGAATAAAACAATTTAAATCTACTGCATACCATCCAGATTGCAGGGAGTGCTAGGAAGGTGGCATCAGATGTAAAAGACATGTTAAGGGCTTATAGTCAAGACTATCCAGGAATTCCATTTGTACTTTTTGCCATTAGAGATGCACCAAATGAATCAACCAAATTCAGTCCATCTGAATAGTTCTTGGACATGAGGTGAGAGGACCATTGAAATTGATTAAGAAGTTCGTGAGTCAGAATTCAGAGACTACATATTTGGACTATGTGTCAAATTTTAGGAAATGGTTAAATAGAGTGGGCGAGTTGGCTAGACAGCATTTAAAAATATCAGAGCATATGATGAAACAGGAAGCAGACAAGAAATCAAAAACACTCAATTTTGCTAATGGAGATAAAGTGTTGGTGGTACTGCCAGTGATAGGCGACCATTTAAAAGCAAGGTTTAGTGGACTTTATCAAATCAAAAGGAGATTAAGTGAGGTGAACTGTTTAATAAGGACTCCAGGCAGAAAGAAATCTCAGAGTGTGTCATGTGAATATGCTCAAAAGGTACTTTGATACAGAAGGAAAGCAAAAGGAATATGGTTACAACATAGCATAAAGAACCAAGTTCAGAGGATTCTGAATTAGACATTCAAAGCTGTCAAAAATTGGGATAAATGATTGAATTACCTTCCAGAGGAAAATCAAAATGATCTGAAAGGGTTATTGTGATCGCATGAGGAGATATGAGGAAATAAGCTGAGAAGTACTAATCTAATTATGCATTATGTAGATATAGGAAATGCCGTTCCAATTAAGCAACATCTTTATACACTTAATCCTCTTAAGTTGCATAGATTCAAAAAGAGATTGAATGCATGCTCCAAGATGATATAATCAAAGTGAGTTGCAGTGACTGGAGCTCAAACAAAGTAATGGTGCCAAAACCAGCTGGCACACAAAGGTTATGTGCGGACTATCACAAAGTCAATGCAGTTACCAAGTCTGATTCATATCAGATTCCACGTTTGGAAGACTGTATTAAGAAGATGGGACAAGCAACTTATATTTCTAAGTTGGATTTACTCAGAGGATACTGGTAGGTACCTTTATCAAAAAGAGCAAAGAGAATTTTAGCTTTCGTAACACCAAATGAACTGTGTCAATTTAAAGTCATGCCATTTGGTATGAAAAATGCACCAGCCACATTTCAAAGACTAACCAATAAAGTCATTTCTGGATTATCCAATTGTGTGGTATACATCGATGACCTGGTAATTTTTAGTCACACACGGAAGGAACACTTGCAGCATTTATGAGAATTATTCAATCAATTTTGGGAGGCAGGCTTGGTGAAAAACCTGGCTAAGAGTGAATTACCCAAAGCCAAAGTCACTTTCCTGGGTCATGTTATCGGACATGGACAGATGGTGCCACGGAATGTGAAAACAAAGGTTATTGGGGAGTTTCCTATATCATTGATGAAGACAGCAGTACTATGATTCCAGGGATTGAGTGGGTTTTATTGGAAATTTGTACCTAATTTTAGCAGTATGGCTGCTGTACTCACTCATTACGAAAGAAATGCAAGATGTTTCAGTAGATGGCTGACTGTCAAAAGGCTTTTGATAGCCTGAAAGTAGTGTTAACCACTGCTTTAGTATTGGTTCCACCTAATTAGGCAAAGCCATTCAAGGTGGGTATTGAGGCAAGTGATGTGGGTGTCAGTGCTGAAATCTTACAAGACGACGACGAGACAATAGGAAGACCTATCAGATATTTCTCCAAAAAATTGAAGATTTATCAACAGAAATATTCAACAATTGAGAAGGAGACTTTGAGCTTGGTGTTGGCATTACAACATTTCAACATTTATGTTGCCAGTAATGTGTCTGAGACAATCATATATACTAATCATAACCCATTGAAGTTTGTAGAGAAAGTTAAGCACAAAAATTCCAGACTGTTCAGGTGGAGCTTATTATTTCAGCCATTCAATTTGAAAATTATACATGTGGCAGGACAAGAAAACGTAATTGCCAACACATTATGGAGACTCAGATGAAAAACAAAGGTTCTCGATGGCAGGAGTAAAGAGACTGAAATAGAATGTAGTAGTGCATGTTTGCATGGTTATAGTCAATAGAATGTATATGTATTGTAGTGTACTAACTGAGCAAGATGAAGGAGTTTAAAATGAAGCCATTTTTGTATACTGATGGTACTTAATTTTAAGCAGGGGTGGGGGGGGGGGGGGGGGGGTGGGTAGTGTGACAATGCTGTCACTTTAAGGAGGTTATGTTGTCCTTAGGTTTTGTTTGAAGAGAGGTCATAAAGGCAAAGGTGACAAAATGTCTATTTTATCAATGGCAGGGGAGTGGCCAATTCTCCAAGTTCAAGCTTTTTCTAGTTTGGTTTATTGTAACAGCTGAGAAGCTGCTGGTATAGCAGTCACAGAAGCTGCTGCAGTGCAAAAAGGTTTCATACTTCAGCAGATAATCCCTGGCTGACATTTCTCTCTGAAATCTCTCCTGCCTGCAAAAACCTGTGTTTGAATTTACCTTTTGCCAAGGGATGTGGTTATGGAATGTTACAGGAATTGGAACAGCTCTTTAGTTAAGTTGCTGTATTGAGTGTGTTAAGTTTTCCAATAACAAAGTTATTCTAAAACTTGCTTTCTTTGTTCATATTTCAACTACAGCATTTAAATAAATTCTATTTTGCTTAAAGCTCAGTGGTTTGACCAGCTGCCTCACTCCTTGAATATCCACTTCACATCTGCCTTTAAAATAAGAAAAAGCATCTAGGCTACCTTCTTAAAAATTTTGAGGGAATTTGGTCTGGTCTGTATCAAGATGAAACTGACTTTTTAACTCCAGTCCTTGTATATTCTTCAAAAAGAAACACTCAATTCATCTACAGTTTAGGACAAAAACTGAAGGGGGTAGCTTGCTGGCGAGCAGGACATCATTAGCCCTTTATTATTGTCATAGAAAGAAAGAAATCACAATTCAGTAAGATTTGACTTGCCTCATCTCCCCTTGAAGAGCCTTTGTTTGAGGTTTCCTTCACATCTGTATGTGCGACCTTTCATGGGTCTCTCTCTCTCTGCAAACAGTCACTTGCTTTACATCTGCAGCCATTTCTGCTTGTATGAATATTTTTTAAAGAAAAAAAAGCATATTTTGGTATTATAAGTTAAAAATATCCACAATATTTTGGATTTCTGACCTTTGTCACCATATTTTGCAACATGATTAATACATTTCCCACGTTGCAAAATTGTAGTAAAGACTGTTATAAATGCATCAATGCAATGATGTCTCCCCAAGTGCCCACAGGTAGTCACTGGAATTATTATTCATATTTCAACTATTTCAAAACTAAATAGTGTTATTCAACTTAACACTGCTGGAGTTTAATTACATGCAGTCTGGTGTCTACTGTCACGCTTTTGCTACCAAATGCTAACACAGTCAGACAAGAACATCCTAATGAGCTATGTGTATAAAGTGTCAATCTGAAACAGTTTGTTCTGCATTTATTTAAGGAATGTCTGAAATGCTAAAGTAAAACAGTAAAAGTGATTAGATTAAGTATATCCTTTTTCATCTCTACTGAATGTCAGCCAGTACATACTGTAAATGTTGCTGCATAAATTCTCGCAGCTGTTCATGTTGGTGGGGGGAGGTGAGGGGGAGGTAAAATAGAGGAAATCATTATAAAAAGCACTTCCAGCCACTTGACTTCAAATGCTGAAATAGATTAAACAAGTGGTGTGGATCTCAGACCATTTGCACGCCAGTATGAACTTGCCAGGATTTTTAAATCTAAATGAGTGCCTGTACATAAAGTGAGTTGACAACTTTCCAGCCTGTTCCCTTGAGTCCCACTGTTTACAATTCCAGTAGCTAGAATTTACATAATTATAATTTCACATCAAGAATAATTTTAGATGACTTCCCTGCCTGATGTGTCTAGCAGCTGTTATCCCAGATGAAGGCAGTGATAATTATTCCAAACATTTACAAAGAAAAAATGCAAACCAAATTTAATCCTACTATTTTGTGGAATTTCACATGGTTCCGGAAGAGATGTAAAACAATATTTCAGGGTCTTTGATTTTCTTTCTTTAAACCTTTAGCAGCTTTGGAAGTTATCTTGGGACAGAATAGAGTTGCACTGTTCATACACTTGGTGAGAATGAACTATGTAAAATTATGAAATGGAACATGCTCAATTTACAATTACTAACGTACTCTTAGAGAAATAGAAGATAGGACAGTACAGCATAGTACAGGCCCTTCGGCCCTCGATGTTGTGCCAATCCTTTATCCTACTCTAAGATCAGACTAACCTACATACCCTTCATTGTATGATCTTCCATGAGTCTATCCAACAGTCGCTTAAATGTCCCTAATGTATCTGACTCTACTACGCTGCTAGCAGTGCATTCCACGCACATACCACTCTCAGTGTAGACGAACCTACCTATGACATCTCCCCTCAATCTTCCTCCAATCACCTTAAAATTATGCCCCCTCATGATAGACATTTCCACCCTGGGAAAAAGTCAGTGATTATCTACTCTATCCATCATCTTGTACACCTCTATCAAGTCACCTCTCATCCTTCTTCACTCCAATGAGAAAAGACCTAGCTCCCTCAACTTTTCTTCATAAGACATGCCCTCCAGTCCAGGCAGAATCCTGGTAAATCTCCTCTGCAACCTCTGTAAAGCTTCCACATCCTTCCTATAGTGAGGCAACCAGAACTGAACACAATATTACAAGTATGATCTAACCAGGGCTCTATTGAGCTGCAGCATAACCTCACGGTGCTTAAACTCAATTCCCCAGCTAATGAAAGCCAATATACAGTATGCCTTTTTAGCAACCCTATCAACTTGGGTGGCAATTTTGAGGGATCTATGGAAGTGGATCCCAAGATCCCTCTGTTCTTCCACACTGTCAAGAATCCTACCTGTAATCCTGTATTCTGCATTCAAATTCAATCTTCCAAAGTGAATTGCTTCACACTTTTCCAGGTTGAACTCCATCTACCAGTGGGCGGCACGGTGGCACAGTGGTTAGCACTGCTGCCTCACAGTGCCGGAGACCCGGGTTCAATTCCCGCCTCAGGCGACTGACTGTGTGGAGTTTGCACGTTCTCCCCGTGTCTGCGTGGGTTTTCTCCGGGTGCTCCGGTTTCCTCCCACAGTCCAAAGATGTACAGGTCAGGTAAATTGGCCATGCTAAATTGTCCATCATGTTAGGTAAGGGGTAAATGTAGGGGTATGGGTGGTTTGCGCTTCGGCGGGTCGGTGTGGACTTGTTGGGCCGAAGGGCCTGTTTCCACACTGTAAAGTAATCTAATCTAATCTATCAGTAATCTAATCTAATCTAATCTAATCTACCACTTATCAGTCCAATTCTGCATCCTGTCAATGTCCCATTGCAATTTACGACAGTTCTCCACACTATCCATAAGTCCAACAACCTTCATGTCATTGGCAAACTTACTAACCCACCCTTCCACTTCCTCATTCAAGTCTTTAATAAAAATCACAAAGAGCAGAGGTCCCAGAACAGGTCATTATGGAACACCACTGGTCACCAAGCTCCAGGTTGAACACTTTCCATCCATCACCACCTTCTGTCTTCTATGGGCCAGACAATTCTGTATCCAGACAGCCAGATTTCCCTGTATCCCATGCCTCCTTACTTTCTGAATGAGGAGAAAGTGAGGTCTGCAGATGCTGGAGATCAGAGCTGAATATGTGTTGCTGGAAAAGCGCAGCAGGTCAGGCAGCATCCAGGGAACAGGAGAATCGACGTTTCGGGCATAAGCCCTTCTTCAGGAATGAGGAAAGTGTGTCCAGCAGGCTAAGATAAAAGGTAGGGAGGAGGGACTTGGGGGAGGGGCGTCGGAAATGCGATAGGTGGAAAGAGGTCAAGGTGAGGGTGATAGGTCAGACTGGGATGGGGGCGGAGAGGTCAGGAAGAAGATTGCAGGTTAGGAAGGCGGTGCTGAGTTCGATGGATTTGACTGAGACAAGGTGGGGGGAGGGGAAATGAGGAAACTGGTGAAATCCAAGTTCATCCCTTGTGGTTGGAGGGTTCCTAGCCGGAAGATGAGGCGCTCTTCCTCCAGCCGTCGTGTTGTTGTGGTCTGGCGATGGAGGAGTCCAAAGACCTGCATATCCTTGGTGGAGTGGGAGGGGGAGTTGAAGTGTTGAGCCACAGGGTGGTTGGGTTAGTTGGTCCGGGTGTCCCAGAGGTGTTCTCTGAAACGCTCCGCAAGTAGGCGGCCTGTCTCCCCAATATAGAGAAGGCCACATCGGGTGCAGAGGATGCAATAGATGATGTGTGTGGAGGTGCAGGTGAATTTGTGGTGGATATGGAAGTTTCCTTTGGGGCCTTGGAGGGAGGTGAGGGGGGAGGTGTGGGCGCAAGACTTGCACCTCTTGTGGTTGCAGGGGAAGGTGCCGGGACTGGAGGTTGGGTTGGTGGGGGGTGTGGATCTGACGAGGGAGTCAGAAATTGCGGTTCTTCAAAGACCGCAATTTCTCCCCTGACGTGGTCGACGATGCCCTCCACCGCATCTCTTCCACTTCCCGCTCCTCCGCCCTTGAGCCTCGCCCCTCCAACTGCCACCAGGACAGAACCCCACTGGTCCTCACCTACTACCCCACCAATCTCCATATACAGCGCATCATCCATTGTCATTTCCGCCACCTCCAAATAGACCCCACCACCAAGGATATATTTCCCTCCCCTCCCCTACCAGCATTCCATAAAGACCACTCCCTCCTTGACTCCCTCATCAGATCCACACCCCCCACCAAACCAACCTCCACTCCCGGCACCTTCCCCTGCAACCGCAGGAGGTGCAAGACTTGCGCCCACACCTCCCTCCAAGGCCCCAAAGGAAACTTCCATATCTGCCACAAATTCACCTGCACCTCCACACACATCATCTATTGCATCCTCTGCACCCGATGTGGCCTCCTCTATATTGGGGAGACAGGCCGCCTACTTGCGGAGCGTTTCAGATAACACCTCTGGGACATCCGGACCAACCAACCCAACCACCCTGTGGCTCAACACTTCAACTCCCCCTCCCACTCCACCAAGGATATGCAGGTCTTTGGACTCCTCCATCGCCAGACCACAACAACACGACGGCTGGAGGAAGAGCGCCTCATCTTCCGCCTAGGAACCCTCCAACCACAAGGGATGAACTTGGATTTCACCAGTTTCCTCATTTCCCCTCTCCCCACCTTGTCTCAGTCAAATCCATCGAACTCAGCACCGCCTTCCTAACCTGCAATCTTCTTCCTGACCTCTCCGCCCCCACCCCAGTCTGACCTATCACCCTCACCTTGACCTCTTTCCACCTATCGCATTTCCGACGCCCCTCCCCCAAGTCCCTCCTCCCTACCTTTTATCTTAGCCTGCTGGACACACTTTCCTCATTCCTGAAGAAGGGCTTATGCCCGAAACGTCGATTCTCCTGTTCCCTGGATGCTGCCTGACCTGCTGCGCTTTTCCAGCAACACATTTTCAGCTACTTTCTGAATGAGCCTAACATGGCGAATCTTATCAAACACCTTACTAAAATCCATGTACACCACATCCACTGCTCTACCTTCATCAGTGTGTTTTGTCACATTCTCAATTTTCAGTACAGTTTGTAAGGCATGACCTGCCCCTCACAAAACCATGCTGACAATCTGTAATCAAACTATGGTTTTCCAAGTAATCATAAATCCTGTCTCTCAGAATCCTCTCCAACACTTTGCCCACCACAGATGCAAGACTGACTGGTCTGCAATTCCCAGGATTATCCCTATTCCCTTTCTTGAACAAGGAAATAACATTTGCCACCCTCCAATCATCTGGCACTACTCCAGTGGACAGTGAGGATGCAAAGGTCATCGCCAAAGATGCAGCAACTCTTAATCTCACTTCCTGTAGTAACCTAGGGTATATAGGGTATATCCCACCTGACCAAGGAAATTTACCTTTCCTTTTGTTGTGCAAAACTTTCAGCACTTCCTCCTTCTTAACATCAACCTGTTAGAGCATATCAGTCCGTTTCATGCTGTCCTCAGAAACATCAAGGTACCTCTTAGTAGTGAGTACTGAAGCAAAGTATTCATTAAGGGCCTTCCCTATCTCCTCCGATTCCAGCAGCAAGTTGACTCCACTATCCCTGATCAGTCCTATCCTCACTCTGGCCATCCTTTGTTCCTCACATAAGTGTAGAATGTCTTGGGGATTTCCTTAATATTACCCGCGAAAGCTTTTTCATGCCCCATCTAGCGCTCCTAAGTTCATTCTTCAGTTCCTTCCTGGCTACCTTGTAACCCTCTAAAGCCCTGTCTGATCCTTACTTCCTCAACCTTAAGTAAGCTTCCTTCTTCCCATTCACTAGATGTTCCACATCCCTTGTCACCCAAGGTTCTTTCAACCTACCATCTCTTCTTTGCCTCAATGGGACAAACCTGTCCAGCACCTTCAGCAAGTGCTTCCTAAACAATGTCCACATTTCTGTCGTGCATTTCCCTGAGAACATCTGTTCCCAGTTTAGGGGTCCCACTTCCTGCCTAATAGCATTGTAATTCCCCCGTCCCCAATTAAATACTTTCCCATACCATCTGCTCCTATCTCTCTCCATGAGTTAAGTAAAGGTCGGGGAGTTGTGATCGCTATCATCAAAATGTCCTCCCAGCAAGAGATCTGACATCTGGCATGGTTCGTTGCCAAGCACCAAATCCAATATGGCCTCCCCTCTTATGAGAAATTTTAATGTTTTCTTCCCCATGAAGCTGACTTTTGTTTTTGGCACACATCAACAAAAATGGTGGATGCTAGATATGGGAGTGGGACTTCAGATTTGAAGCTCCAATGGTATTTTGGCTGAAGTGAACAACTCTTCCATTTCTGTGAACATTTGGTCCAAATTGGGCAAAATGGTGAATTCCAGGTTTTAACACAATATCACTGAAGCATCAATGACACTTGGCCACATCATCACGGTTTATGACTCAGAAATGATGGTTTTCTCATGGCAATGTTACTTTTTCCCTCAGAATTCTTTTTGATAATTTCCTCAGCATCGAGGTTAAACTGCCTGGCCTGTAATTTCCTGGTCTATCCCTTCTTCCCTTTTTTAATAATGGGACAACATTAGCAATCCTCCAGTCCTCTAATATATCATCCGTAGCCAAAAAGGAGTTGGAAATTACTGCTTGAGCCCCTAATAACTCCTCCTTTGTCTCCTCAAAAGTCTGGGATAGACCTCACCTGAACCTGCAGAGTTAGTCACTTTTCTTTATTTACAGAGTAGTAGGGGCATAGAATGGCCTGCCTGCAACAGTAGTAGACTCGTTGACATTAAGGGCATTTAAATAGGCATTGGACATACACATGGATAATAATGGAAGTGTAGGTTAGATGGGCATCAGATTAATTTCATAGATCGATGCAACATCGAGGGCCAAAGAGTCTGTACTGCGCTGTAACGTTCTAGGTTCAAATGCTGTTACACCCATTGGTACCTTCATTCTCTGTAAGATCATTTCTTCTAATATTTCACAGTACTCCTGATGTCTATACCTGTGTCATTCCTTCCCATTGTGAAAAACAATGCAAATTATTCACTGAGAACTGCCCATTTCTTCCAGGTCCACACACAGACTACCTCTGAATCCCTAGTGGGCCCTATTCTTTCTCTAGTTATTTTCTTACCTTTCAAATGTTTTATAGAAAACATTAGGTTTTCTTTTATTCTACTTGCCAATGCTTTCTCATGCAACCTCTTGGTTTTCCTAATTTTCTTTTTAAGGATTCCTTGCACAATTTTAACTTCTGAGTGGACAAGACTACAAAAGACAAAGAACAAAGAAAATTTACAGTCCAGGAATTGGCCCTTTGGCCCTCCAAGCCTGAGCTGATCCAAATCCACGGTCTAATCCTATTGCTCAATCCTAAGCATCTGTATCCCTCTGGTCCCCACCTACTCATGCATCTGTCCAGACACATCTTAAATGAATCTACCATGCCTGCCTCTACTTGCAACGCGTTCCAGGCACTTACCACCCACTATGTAAAGGGTGTATCCCCCTTAAACTTTTCACCTCTCACCCTGAAAGCGTGACCTCTCCTTATCGAATCCTTCACCCTGGGAAAAGGTTTTTCTCGATCTAACCTGTCTATACCCTTCATGATTTTGTAGGCCTCAATTAGGTCCCCCCTCAATCTCCTTTTTTCTAATGAAAACAAACCTAACCTATTCAACCTCTCTTCATAGCTAGCACCTTCCATACCAGGCAACAGCCTCGTAAACCTTCTCTGCACCCTCTCCAAAGCGTCCACATCCTTTTGGTAATGTGGCGACCAGAACTGTACACACTATTCTAAATGCAGCTGAACCAATGTCTTGTACAATTTTAACATGACCTGCCAGCTCCTATACTCAGTACCCCGTCCGATGAAGGCAAGCATACCATATGCTTTCTTGACCACACTATCCACCTGTGCAGCAACCTTCAGGGTACAATGAACCTGAACTTCCAGATCCCTCTGCTCATCAACTTTTCCCAAGGCTCTTCTGTTTACTGTATAATTCGTTCTAGAATTAGACTTCCAAAAATGCATCACCTCACATTTGCCTGGATTGAACTCCATCTGCCACTTCTCTGCCCAACTCTCCAGTCTATCTATATTCTCCTGTACTCTTTGACGGTCCCCTATGCTTTCTGCTACTCCACCAATCTTCATATCATCTGCAAACTTGCTGATCATATCAACAGTGCCCTCTTCCAGATCATTTATATATATCACAAACAGTGGCCCCAGCACTGATCCCTGTGGATCACCACTGGCCACCTCGAGAAACTCCCTTCAACTACTACTCTCTATCTCCTGTTGCTCAACCAATTCTTTATTCACCTCGCTAGAACACCCTGCACACCATGTGACTTCACTTTATCTGTTAATTTACCATGGTCAACTTTATCAAACGCCTTATAGTATCTACAACTCTTCCTTCATCTATCAACCTGGTCACTTCCTCAAAGAAGTCTATTAAGTTGGTAAGGCACAATGTCCCCTGCACAAAACCATGTTGTCCATCACTGATAAGCCCATTCTTTTCCAAATATAAGTAGATTTTATCCCTCAGTACTTTCTCCAGCAACTTTCCCACCATTGACATTAGACTCACTGGTCTGTAGATATTCGGAATATCCCTACTACCCTTCTTGTACAGGGGGACAATATGAGCAACCCTCCAGTCCTCTGGCACCTCACCAGTGTTTAAGGATGCTACAAAGATATCTGTCAGGGCCCCAGCTATTTCCTCTCTCGCCTTCCTCAGCAACCTGGGATAGATCCCATCCAGTCCTGGGGATTTGTCCATCTTAATAGCCTCTAGTCTACCCAGAACATCTTCCCTACCTATGTCAATGTGATCCAGAGTTATCAAACTTCTATCTCTAATCTCAACATTCATCATGTCCTTCTCCTCAGTGAACACTGATGCAAAGTAATCATTCAGAATCTCACCCATTTTCTCACACAACCTTCCTTCCTTATCCTTTAGTGGACTAATCCTTTCTCTAGTTACCTGCTTGCTTCTTATATAAGAATAAAAGGCTATGGGATTCTCCTTAATTCTGCTCACTAAAGCTATTTCATGACCCGTTTTAGCCCACTTGATTCGTCATTTAAGACTGGTCCTATTCTTCCAATATTCCTCCAGGCCCATTTTATCCTTAGCTTCCTGGACATTATGTACGCTTCCCTTTTCCTCTTGGCTAGTTGTATAATTTCTCCTGTCATCCACGGTTCATGAATCTTGCCTTTTCTGTCCTTTGCTTTCAACAGGACATGCCTATACTGCACTATCTTTAACCTATCTTTGAAAGCCTCCCACGTATCAAATGTGGACTTCCCTTCAAATAGCTGTGTCCAATCCACATTGCCCAGCTCCTGCCTAATTTTGATATAAATGGCCTTGGCCCAGTTTAGTACTCTTCCTGTAGGACCACTCTCATCTTTGTCTATGAGTATTCTAAAGCTTACAGAATTGTGGTCACTGTTCCCAAAGAAATCCTCCACTGCAACTTCTATCACTTGGCCTGGCTTTTTCCCCAACACCAGGTCCACTATGGCCCCTTCTCTCGTCAGACTATTGTTATACTGCTCTGGATGCTTCTTATAAATTCTGCCCCATCCAGACCTCTGACACTAAGTGTATCCCAGTCAATGTTGGGAAAATTAAAATCTCCCATCACCACCATCCTATTGCCTCTACATCTTTCCATAATGTGTTTACCTATTTGTTCTTCTACCTCACGCTCACTGTTGGGAGGCCTATAATACAGCCCCAACAATGTAACTGCACCTTCTTATTTCTCAGCTCCACCCATAATACCTTACTACTCAAGCCCTCCATAATGTCCTCCTTTAGCACAGCCGTGATATCATCCCTGACCAGCAATGCAACTCCAGCCCCCCTTTTACTTCCCTCCCTGTCCTGTCTGAAGCGTCTATATCCTGGAACATTTAGTTGCCAATTATGCCCTTCCTTCAATCAAGTCTCTGTGACTACAATAACATCATACTCCCAGGCACTAATCCAAGCCCTAAGTTCATCTGCCTTACACACTATACTCCCTGCATTAAAGTATATGCACTTCAGGCCACCAGTTCTTTTGCGTTCATCTGCTCTCTGCCTACTCTTCCCCTTACTCATGCTATCTTCATGATTCTTATAGTCTCCAGTTTCCACCTCGCTGTCTACTTGTCTCCTCTTCTGATCCCCAGCCCCCCCGCCACATTAGTTTAAAACCTCCCCAACAGCAGTAGCAAAATCTCCTCCAAGGACATTAGTTCCAGTCTGGTTCAGGTGTAGACTGTCCAATTTGTAATAATCCCACCTTCCCCAGAACCGGCCCTAAAATCCAACAAATCTGAACCCCTCCCTCCGACACCATCCCTCAAGCCACATGCTCATCCTGCCTATTTTTTTCATTTCTACACTGGCTACCACATGGCACTGGTAATCCCGAGATCACTACCTTTGAGGTCCTCCTTTTTAACTTCTCTCCTAGCTCCCTGAATTCTGCTTTCAGAACCTCATCATGTTTTTTTACTTATATTGTTGGTGCCTATATGCACCAAGACAACTGGCTGTTCACCCTCCCCTTTTAGAATGCTCTGCAGCCGATCGGTGACATCCCTGACCCGAGCACCTGGGAGGCAACATACCATCCGGGTGTCCCATTTTCGGTCACAGAACTGCCTATCTACTTCCCTTACAATAGAATCCCCTATGACTATGGGCCTTCTAGACAGCAATGCCATGATCTTGGCAACTGCTGCCCTCCCCTGGTGAGCCTGTATACCTGTTTTGGAGGGAGATAACCACAGGGGACACCTGCACTGCCTTCCTACTCTTTTTCTGCCTTTTGGGCACCCATTCATTGTCTCCCGCAGCAATTCTAACTTGCGGTGTAACCAGTTCACTAAACATGCTATCCACGACCTCCTCAGCATCGCGGATGCTCCACAGTGAGTCCATCCGCAACTCCAGAGCCATCTTGCAAGTGTAAGAGTCAGGAATGTCAGCCACATTCCTGAGCTCCAACATCAAGCAAGAGGCACATGCCACGGGTCTGAGGTCCCTTGCCATTGTGAGCCTTAGCTTTATATCAACTAACTAAAACCAAACAATGTACCTAAATATATGAAAGAAAAGAAAGAGAAAAATAAGAAAAAAAACCTTACCTTACAGAGTCTTTTTCTTCTGGTTAGGGGGGTGCAGGAGGGAGATACTACACGTGTAGTATCTCGGGTTTAACCGCTGCCCAAATATATACAAAGTACTTACCTTCCCGGCACCCTCCTGGTCTCCATGTCAGCTCCACTCTGTCTTCCGCTGCTCCTGGACAGGAAAAAAACACCTAGCACAAAGGAGGATGACGTGGTCATTGGAGGTCAATCACCTCCATCCAAAGGCAACCCTGCTGGGGCTGCGAGAGACCCAATCATTTTTAGTTACACTATCAAAGACCCTCCTTCCATGAGTGGAAATGCTCAAAATTTTCAGCACTTCGTGAATCCTCAGATAGTGAAGCAGTCTATGTCAAAGTAAAGCAAGAACTGGACAACTTCCTTGCTTGGGTGGATAATTGGTAAGTAACATTCATGCCATACAAGTACCAGGAAATGATCATCTTCAACAAAACAGAATCTAATGAACACATTTTTGTGTTCAATAACATTACCATTCCTAAATCCTCCACTATCAACATCCGTAGGGCTACCATTGACCAGAAACTGAATCCAATGTGCCCTATAAATAATGTGGCCACAAGGTAACTTCAGAGGCAAGTGATTCTGCAATGGGTAACCTAAATCTTTTCTCCTCAATGTCTGTCCACCAACTACAAGGCACAAGACAGGAGTCTGAATTAATACTGTTCATTTGCATGGAAGATTCCAGCATCCAAAAAGCTTGACGTCAACCACACCAAAGCATCCGGCTTAATCGGCACCCTGTCTACTACCTCCAAACTTCATTTCCTTCATTTCTGAAGCATGGAGTCAGCAGTATGTACATCCTACAAAATACACTGCATTAACTCTCCTATACACTCCTTGAAGAGCACCTTTTAAACTCGCAACATGTACCACCTACAAACATAAGGACAGCTCATACATGGGAACACCACCACCTGTAACTTCCCCTCCAAGCCACACAGCATCCTCCCTTGGAAACCGTCCATCAGTGTTACTGGGTCAAAGCCCTGAAATTCTCTTCTGAACAACACTGAGTGTCACTACATCTGAAGAACTGCATTGTTTCAAGAAAGCAGCTCACCACTACCTTTTCCAGGGTGATTAGGGATGGTCACTAAATGCTGGTCCAGCCAGTGATACCCACATCCTAGGTATGAATAATGATAACAGAAAGATAAATTTGTAGAAGGGCATTAGAAGGCATGGATAGGGCACTGGAAGTGTGCAGGGGATTAGAGTTTGAGGGACGAGGACGAGGGGGCTTTCCTGTGTTTATCATTAATGGGACAGGGTCCCAAAGCACCAAGGTAAACAAATGATCTCTGAACTGACAGTGTTTGTGGTTTCTATGGTTAGAAAGTCTGACTGCAGTCAGCACCGACCATTCATGGAATTAAAAATCGTGCTTTCAAAGCCAAATTATCTTGAGGTGAGCACATGGAATTGAGAATTCTCCAGACTCCTGCTATCTGCTTCAAAACCTCAGTGCATTAGGTTAGCTGACAAAACCTACAACTTTGATCAAAGTTTAGAAGTAATGTCTTGCTTGAAAGTGAGATAAAGACATTTAAGGAGGACATTATACATCTTGGGACAGGCAACTGAAGGAATGGCCGGAATGTTGGAAAGATTAAAATTCCATATGGAAAAGAGACCATATCAAAAATGCCACTCCCCCTCCTCTCTCTCTATCCTTCCCGTAGCATTTGTATCCTGGAACATTAAGCCCATCCCTGAGCCATGTTTCTGCAATTGCTATGATATCCCAGTCCCATGTTCCTAACCATACCCTGAGTTCATCTGCCTTCCCTGTTCTGCCCCTCACATTGAAATAAATGCAATTTAATTTATCAGTCCTACCTCGTTCTCTGCTTTGTCCCTGCCTTCCTTGACTGTTTGACTCGCTTTTGTTCTCAACTGTACCAGTCTCAGATTGATCTCTTTCCTCACTATCTCCCTGGGTCCCACCCCCCACTCTACTAGTTTAAATCCTTCTGAGCAGATCTAGCAAACGTCCCTGCCAGTGTATTAGTCCCCTTCCAATTTAGGTGCAATCCGTCCTTCTTGTACAGGTCACTTCTACCCCAAAAGAGATTCCAAAGATCCAATAATATGAATCCTTCTCTCATACACCAGCTCCTCAGCCATGCATTCATCTTCTCTATCCTCCTATTCCTGCCCTCACTAGCTCGTAGCACTTGGAGTAATCCAGATATTACTACTCTCCAGGACCTCCTTTTTAAATTCCTGCCTAACTCTCTGAAATCTCCCTTCAGAATCTCAACCCTTTCCCTTCCTATGTCTTTGGTTCCAATGTGGACAATGACCTCTTGCTGCCCCCCGACCCCATAAGAACATTCTGCACCTTTTCTGAGACATCCTTGATCCTGGCACCAGGGAAGCAACACACCATTCTGATTTTTCGCTGCTGGCCAAAGAAATTTCTGTCTATACCTCGGACTAGAGAGTCCCCTAACACAATTGATCTCTTGGAACCCGATGTACCCCTCATTGCATTACAGCCAGTCTCAATATCAGAAACTTGGCTGTTCGTGCTATGTTCCCCAGTGAATCGATCACCCTCTACATTTTCCAAAACAGCATACTTGTTTGAAATGGGGATAGCCACAGAAGACTCCTGCACTGCCTGCCCACCTCTCTTACCTTTCCTGGAGTTAACCCATCTATGTGACTGTATCTGAGTCTTTCCCCCCTTCCTATAACTGCCATCCATCACATAC
The DNA here is from genome assembly GCF_037043375.1 of Chiloscyllium plagiosum. Classification (NCBI taxonomy): domain Eukaryota; kingdom Metazoa; phylum Chordata; class Chondrichthyes; order Orectolobiformes; family Hemiscylliidae; genus Chiloscyllium; species Chiloscyllium plagiosum. The sequence goes on along the minus strand of NW_028270139.1, from coordinate 35,379,954 downwards.
CATTGCAGTTGCAAATTCCTCAATGCCTCTAACTGTCTCTCCAACCAATCAATTTGATCTGATAGGATTCGCAACCAATAGCACTTACTGTAGATATAACCTGAAAACTCTCCTTAAACTTCCACATCTGACAAGAAGCATATATCACTCTACTAAAGGCCATTTTTGCTTCTTCACAATCTACAGACCCAGAAAATAACACTGCCTTATTCCTCTACAAAACACTGTTCTAGATTAAATTAATAGTTATAGCTTTTATTTTGTTTAATAAAGAGACATATCTCAAAAAACATATAAGCATGAAAGAACCAACTCTATTCACTATTGCAGACTTTCTGTAGGCCACACTTTGCCCTTATCTGTTTCTGTGCTGTGACTTCACCCAAACAGCTCCTTCAAGACCAGTTGTGAATTTCACTGTTTGTTAATTTTCCCAGACGCACTCCGATGTCCAGCGATACATGAATTCAAACAGCAAAGGCAGTAACTGTGCAGGTTCATTGTGGTGTCAGTTTCTTTCTCTCTTGCTCTCTCCTGCACTGACCTCACCATGTGCTGAGGGGTGTAATTCTGTAGAATTCACTACCCCAGAGTGCAGTTGATGCTGGGACACTGAGTAAATTTAAGGAAGAGATGCACAGATTTATAATTAGCAATGGATTGAAGCATTATGGAAAATGAACGGGAAAGTGGAGTTATAGCTGAGATGAGATCAGCCATAATCATATCAGAATGATGGAGCAGGCGCAAGGGGCCAAATTGCCTACTGCTGCTTCAAATTCTGAATTAGAGGAGCACAGTTGTCTTGGATGGTTGTGGAGTTGGAGGGGATTACAGCATTAGAACAATGAGGTTTTGGATGGACTTTAAAACTTGAAGAGAACTTCAAACTCAAGATATTGCTTACCAGGAGTTCATGTATATTAGCAAGCACAGTGGTGAAAAAAAAACATGACTTGCTGTGAGTAAACTAGGAGACAGTGAGGTCTGCAGATGCTGGAGATCAGAGTTGAGAGTGTGTTGCTGGAAAAGCACAGCAGGTCAGGCAGCATCTGAAGAGCAGGAAAATCGATGTTTCAGGCCAGAGCCCTTCTTCAGGAATGAGGCTAGGATCCTCAGGGGTGGACATATAAATGGGAGGGGGTGGAGATGGGGAGAAGGCAGCTGAGAGTGCAATAGATGGATGTAGGTGGGAGTAAAGGTGATAGGTCGGAGAGGAAAATGGACTGTATAGGTGGGAAGAAAGATTGACAGGTGGGACAGGTCATAAGGGCGGTGCTGAGCTGGAAGGTTGGAACTGTGGTAAGATGGGGGGATGGGAAATGATGAAACTGATATCCACATTGATGCCCTGGGGTTGAAGGGTTCCGAGGCGGAAAATAAGGTGTTCTTCTCCCAGGCGTCGGGTGGTGAGGGAGTGACGATAAAGGAGGCCCAGGACCTGCATGTCCTCAGCAGGGGGCGGGGGGGGGGGGGGTGGTGGGAAGGGTTGCAATGTTTATCCACAGGGTGGTGGGATTGGTTGGTGCTCTGCGAAAAGGCGTCCAGTCTCCCCAGTACAGGAGACCGCATCGGGAGCAACGGATACAATAAATGACATGTGTGGAAGTGCAGGTGAAATTTGGATGGATGCGGAAGGCTCTTTTGGGGCCTTGGATGGAGGTAAGGGGGGGGGGAGGTGTGGGTACAGGTTTTGCAATTCCTGCAGTGGCAGGTGAAGGTGGGTTGTTAGGGGGCGTGGACCTGACCAGGTGGTCGCAGAGAGAACAGTCTTTGTGGAAAGTGGATAGGGGTGGGGAGGGAATATATCCCTGGTGGTGGGGTCCATTTGTAGTTGGCAGAAATGTTGGCGAATGATGCGATTTATGCGGAGGTTGGTGGGGTGGAAGTTGAGGAACGGGCGGTTCTGTCCTTTATTGCAAATCCATTTGTAGGTGGCGGATCTGCCAGGACAGAACCCCATCCACCACATCACGAGAAAAGGAATAGGAACTGACTTCACCACAGGAAATGACATCACCAACCAAAAGAAACCCAAACATATAAATAGAAAGCAGGAATTTTCAGCATTGCTTCGCCTGAGGCCCACTGAAGATGTTACCTAGTATGGTAACGAAACGTCTGGAAATGAACCTTGCAGCTCAGTGAGCAAATCTATATCCAAAACCTCAACCTGAGCAACAAATTTTCTCAAAACTCATTAACATTTCTTTATAGATATATTGAGTACATAGAGTCATAGAGCTGTACAGCAAGGAAACAAACGCTTCGGCCCACCTTGTCCATGCCGACTAATCCCACCTGCCAGCACTTGGCCGATATTCCTTCAAACCCTTCCCATTCATATACCCATCCAGATGCCTTTTAAATGTTGCAATTGTACGAGCTTCCATCTGGCAGTTCATCCCATACATGTACCACACTCCGCGTATAAAAGTTGCCTATTAGATCTCCTTTATATCTTTCCCCTCTCACCCTAAACCTATGTCCCCTAGTTCTGGACTCCCCCACTCCAGGGAAAAGACTTAGTCTATTTATCCTATCCTATCCTATCCATGTCCCTCATGATTTTATAAACCTCTATAAAGTCACCCCTCAACCTCTGACGCTCCAGGGAAAACAGCCCCAGCCTATTCAACCATCTTACCTATAATTCAAATTATCCAACCCTGGTAACATCCTTGTAAATCTTTTCTGAACCCTTTCATGTTTCACAACATCTTTCCAATAGGAAGGAGACCAGAATTGCATGCAATATTCCAACAGTGGCCTAACCGATGTCCTGTATAGCCGCAACATGACATTGATTAGGCCACTGTTGGAATATTGTGTACAATTCTGGTCTCCTTCCTATTGGAAGAATGTTGTGAAACATGAAAGGGTTCAGAAAAGGCATGAAGCTATATCAGGACTAACATTTTGAAGAGTTATGCACTTGAAACGTAAAAGATACCACGAACTTGACTACTTAGATTAGATTAGATTCCCTACAGTGTGAAAACAGGCCCTTCGGCCCAACAAGTCCACACCAACACTCCAAAGAGTAACCTACCCAGTCCCATTTCCCTCTGACTAATGCACCTAACACTACGGGCAATTTAGCATGGTCAATTCACCTGACCTGCACTTCTTTGGACTGTGGGAGGAAATCAGATCACCCGGAGGAAACCCACGCAGACATGGGGAGAATGTGCTAACTTCACACAGACAGTTGCCCAAGGCTGGAATCGAACCTGGGACCGTGATGCTGTGAGGCAGTAGTGCTAACCATTGAGCCACCGTGTCGCCCTATGGTTTTGTGAACAAGTAACAAAGAGGATTGATGAGGGCAGGGCAGTGGACGTGATCTATATGGACTTCAATTAAGGCGTTTGACAAGGTAACCCATGGGAGACTGGTTAGCAAGGTGAGAACTCATAGAATACAGAGAGAACTAGCCATTTGGATACAGAATTGACTCAAAGTAGAAGAGAGAGGGTGATGGTGGAGGGTTGGTTTTCAGATTGCAGGCCTGTAACCAGTGGAGTGCCACAAGGATCAGTGCTGGGTCGACTAGTTTTCATCATTTATCTAAATGATTTGGATATGAACATAGGAGGTATAGTTAGTAATTTTGCAGATGACACTAAAATTGGAGGTGTAGTGGACAGCAAAGATTACCTCAGATTACAATGGGATCTTGATCAGGTGGGCCAAGTGGCAGATGGAGTTTAATTTAGACAAAAGCAAGGTGCTGCATTTTGGGAAAGCAAATCTTAGTAGGACTTAATGGTAAAGTCCTAGGGAGTGTTGCTGAACAAAGAGACCTTGCAGTGCAGGTTCATAGCTCCTTTAAAGTAGAGTCGTAGGTAGATAGGATCGTGAAGAAGACATTTGGTATGCTTTCCTTCATTGGTATTTGAGGAAGGTCATGTTGCAGCTGTACAGGACATTGGTTAGGCCACTTTTGGAATATTGCGGGCAATTCTGGTCTCCTTCCCATCAGAAGGATGTTGTGAAACTTGAAAGGGTTCAGAAAAGATTTACAAGGATGTTGCCAGGGTTGGAGGATTTGAACTATAGGGAGAGGCTGAATAGGCTGGGGCTGTTTTGAATGAAACGGGCAACAAAGTCCATGGTCACGAGGAGCTTGATGCACACTTGTGACACAGTGGCAGTGTCTTTACCCATGGACATGGAGACCCAGGTTAAAGTTCCACCTTCTCCAGAGGTGTACAATAACATGTCTGAACAGACTGATTAGAAAAATAGATCGATTTAAAAAAAATGTCACTGCTCATGTGAAACGTGGGCCATCTGATGGCGCATTGTTGGCACCCCATTCCCTGGACCTGGAAGGCCCGAGTTCTAAGGGTCAGGGAACCCAAAACATTAACTCTACTTTCTCCATACAGATGCTGCCAAACCTGAGTCTTTCCAGCAATTTCTATTTTTGTTTTTGATATCCAGCATCCACAGTTCAAGTACCATTTGCTCCAGAGGTTTTTAATAACATCTCTGAGCAGATTGAGTTGAAATGTAGGTTACATATAAAAAAAAATAATGGCTTTAAATACTGAGATATAACAGCTGCTTCCTTACCTAGTTGGTAGTTGTGGGCAAATTTAGTATAAAGGCAAAATATATTAAAGTTATTAATAATTAATGTCAAATTAAATATAATTCGTGCCCAATGCACGTTATTCCCTCACCCAGATTTCTATAATACTTTGTATGATGTTTCATCATGTTAACTCTCTCTGCAGCTTCCTGAACTATTAAATCCACTGATAAAATAACGTCATTGAAAGTAAGAAATATAAAGAATGAATTCAGTGTAGTACCATTGCAGTTGGTCTCCTTGAGTGATTTAAGGCATGTCATAGGAAGGAAATGTCTGCATTGTGTCTTATGGGGAATAAATGCATGCACACATGATATCGCAGCAGTTACATAGCAATTAAGCCATGTTTTCAGTAGGTAGGTGGCTGCCTTCATCACGAGAAATCACCCTGCTTTGTCACACCACTCTGTGTAGAACCCCAGAGACAAGTTGTACTTTATTCTACTAGTTAATTAGAATCTCCACTGTGCCATAAACTCCAATTCAAGAGATACTGAGTTCAGTTATTCTACTGAGAGCCAACAGCTTGCAGAGCTCATTTTATGTGCAAGTTTTTCACTTGGAGAATGTCAATTCAAACCGAACAGACTCAAAATTTGCAACAGTATTAGGATAAGTTAGACCAACTACATCCCCTGTTCCCAAACCATCAGCTGCCCTGGATATGCATTGGCAATAAACCCAGCAACTTTAATTTTCCTGCACTCAGAAAATCATGGCTGATACTTTAATTTTAAAAAAAATCCTTGCATTTATCTCATGATATATTTCAGGTAAAACAAAAGAAAAGCACAGATTCATATTTACCAGTTGCTGCTCTCAATGTTCATGAATGTTTGGTCTTATGGTTTGTTACTTTGGCATACAAAGAGAAACTACATCCGTGGAAATCATCAAGTACAAACTACCACAGTGAGCACCTCAGAAATTCTACTACAATATATTACCTGTCAACATTTAATACAATAACAAATCATTGAAGGAGAATATAAAAAATAACTATAGTAATCTCTAAGCAGTCTCTAAAATTGTCAAAACTTAAAATTTCACATCTAGATAAATATCTTCCTCAAATATTAAGCAAGATTCTGTCTTTTAAAATACCTAGCAAAAGCATTTTGCAATCAACTTGGAAATTTCAAGCAGCCAGGACAAATTGACCTTGTCTTCACTGTCCAAACTATACCTATTAAAATGTGCAGCTGATTTCCTGTGGAGACACACAACTAACTGTCAGTGCTGTTACTCCTTCAGGGAAAGCAGATGCATGGGACATGGTTTCAATCCAACATAGATGTCACATACTGTTATATACATCATAAAAAGCTAGTTGCTATTTGACATTTTAAATTTGCCTATCTGAACTACAAAATCACAGATGTAGGGCTCTGATGTCATGGCCAGTGGCCTAAAAACAGTGCTCTCATTGACCTCAAAGAATATTGCCTGCAAAAATCAAGTGATCCCTATGGCAGGGATCTCACCTTTCCAGATACCAGTTTAAATCTGGTTCCAAGTCAATTGGATCTCCCACCTCCAGCAACAATGAGATAATCAAATAGAGTAATCAGCAATCACACTGAAGTATTTTGCATGTTATATGCACTGACTATCCTCCACTTTGTAAACTTTATAAAATAAAATAAATGATTGGAAAATACATTTGGAATTAAGGTAGAACCTGAAATATTATAATTTTTTAAATTATTATAGCTGAAGAGAAATTTGACATTCAACAAATATAAGATTGTTTTCCAGGACCAAAGAGTGTCATCAAAAGTAATTATAAACAAAGTACATACGTTAAAAATCCAGGGGTTAATCTTGTGAAGCTCCTGAGAGCAGGAAATAAGATGGGTGGGGAAAATGAATTTAGCAAAAGCCAAAACATTAGCTTCCTGACATCAGAATGAAAGTTGGGTATTAGATTGGCAGCAAGCCAAGGATGCTAATGGATTGAAAAGTCGTTCCCAACCATTTGCCATCAGGATGCTAGATACACCCTTGGCTCATTGCCAACTTAATACCCAACATTCATCCTGATGTCAGGAAGTTAATGTTTTGGCTCTTGCTAAATTCATATTATGCATGCTAATTAACCTAAAACATCTCCTAAAACAGAAACTCATCAAAATAAAGCACACTTTTGGGATTAAATCTGCAGGAAATAAGAACTATGTGTTTTCAGATTCATGATTGATTAAAGGCATCTCTGTAAAGCATTTGTAACCATGTACTGGCAGATGTGTCAAGTGGATGATCCTTTTCAGGCCTCCTCTAGAGGAAGTATCCACCATTACAGATGCCAGTCTTTCAATTCAATTCAATTCTCTCCATGTGATGTCATCAATGACTGGAGGCACTGGACACTGCAAAGCCTACATTTTCTAACAACATTCCAGCACCACCGCTGAAGCCTCAAGCTCCAGAACCTGCCACACCTCTAACCAAGACATTTGAGTCGAGCGACAACAATGGCATCTGCACAACAATGTGGATAATTGTCCAGGTACGTTCTATCCATAAAGAGTAGGATAAATTCAATCCAGCTAATTATCACTCCATCAGTCGAATCCCAATCATCAATAAAGTGATGGAAAAGGTTATCTACAGAGACATCAAGCTGCGCATCCTTCGCAATACCCTGGTTACTGGTGGTCAGTTTGAGTTCTGCAAGGGCAACTCAGCTGTTAACATCATTAAAGTCTTGCATCACAGAATCAGAGGGATGTATAGTACAGAAACAGACCCTTCAGTAGTGCCACCTGCCAGCACACGGCCTATATCCCTCCAAACCCTTCCTGTACATATGCCCATCCAGATGCCTTTTAAAGGTTGCAACTGCACCAGTCTCCACCACTTCCTCTGACAGCTCATTCCATGCACGCAACACACTGTGAATGAAAAAGTTGCCCCTTAGGTGTCTTTTATATCTTTCCCCTCTCACCCGAAACCTATGCCCTCTAGTCCGTGACATACCCACTCCAGGGAAGAGGCTTTGTCTGTTTATCTTATCCATGCCCCTCATGATTTTATATACCTCTATAAGGTCACCCCTCAGCTTCCGATGCTCCAGGGAAAACAGACCCAGCCTGTTTAGCCTCTCCCTAAAGCTCAAATCCTCCAACCCTGGCAACATGCTTGTAAACCTTTTCTGAACCCTTTCAAGTTTCACAACTTCCTTCCGATAGGAAGGAGACCGGAATTGCACACAATATTCCAACAGTGGCCTAACCAATGTCCTGTACAGCCGCAACAAGACGTCCCAACTCCTGTACTCAATACTCTGACCAATAAAGGAAAGCATACCAAATGCCTTCTTCACTATCTTATCTACCTGCAACTCCACTTTCAAAGAGCTATGAGCTTGCACTCCAAGGTCTCTTTGTTCAGCAACACTCCCTAGGACCTTACCATTAAGTGTCTAAGTCCTGCTAAGATTTGCTTTCCAAAAATGCAGCACCTCACATTGATCTAAATTAAATTCCATCTGCCACTCCTCAGCCCATTGGCCCATCTGATCAAAATCCCGTCGTATTCTGAGGTAACCTTCTTCGCTGTCCACTACACCTCACATCCAAATTATTTATATAAATGATGAACAGTAGTGGACACAGCACTGGTCCTTGTGGCACTCCACTGATCACAGGTCTCCAGTCTGAAAAACCAGCCACTACCACCCTCTGTCTTCTACCTTTGAGCCAGTTCTGTATCTATATGGCTAGTTCCCCCTGTATTCCATGAGAAATAACCTTGCTAACCAGCCTCCCATGGGAAATTTTGTTGAATGCCTTACTGAAGTCCATATTGATCGTGTCCACCACTCTGCCCTCATTAATCCTCTTTGTTACTACTTCAAAAAACTCAATCAAGTTTGTGAGGCATGAACTCCCATGCATAAGGCCATGTTGACTATCCCTAATCAGTCCTTGCCTTTCCAAATACATGTATATACTGTCTCTCAGGATTCCCTTTAACAACTTGCCCACCACCGACGTTGGACTGACTGGTCTATAGTTCCCGGCTTGTCCTTACCACCCTTCTTAAAAAGTGGTACCACATTAGCCAATCTCCAATCTTCCAGCACCTCCCCTGTGACTATCGATGACACAAATATCTCAGAAAGGGGCCCAGCAATCACTTTCCTAGCTTCCCACAGAGTTCTAGGGTACATCTGACCAGATCCTAGGGATTGATTCACTTTTATGTTTCAAGACATCCAACACTTCCTTCTGTAATATGGACATTTTTCAAGATGTCACCATCTATTTCCCTACTTTCTATATCTTCCATGTCCTTTTCCACAGTAAACACTGATGCAAAATACTTGTTTAGTATCTCTCCCATCTCTTGTGGCTCCACACAAAGGCCGCCTTGCTGATCTTTGACGATCCTTATTCTCTCCCGAGTTACCCTTTTGTTCTTAATTGTATTTGTGAAAACCCTTGAGCTACTTTCTTGAACCGCTGCAGCCTATGTGCTGTAAGTACACCCTCAAAGCCATTGGAGAAGGAATTCTAGGATTTTGAGCCAACAACAGTGAAGAAACAATTATCTATTTCCAAGTTCCTAGATAATGACTCTTGACGAATATCTGCAATGTATTCTGTAAATGGTACACACTGCTACATCAGTGGTGGAGGGTATAAATAGTTTTGGGTATTTTTGGATGTCAAAATGGACGAAAGAGCTGAATACCGGAGGTGAGGTGAGTGCGATTATCCTTGACATCACAGCCACATTTAAATAAATGTGGCGTCAAGGAGCCCTAGCAAAACTAAAAACAACATAAATCAGGGTTGAAGGTAATGACTGCGAGATACTACTCTGCAGAAAAAAGATGGATGTGGTTGTTGGACCTCTGTCATCTCAGCTGAAGAATGTCTCTGCAGGAGTTCCTTGAGCTAGTGAGGACAGCATCCTCGGCTAACTGACCTTAGCCTCCACCATCATAAGGTGAGAAAATAATTGCACAATGTCCAGCACCACTCACAACCTCTCAGACACTGAAACAATCCATGTTCTAAAGCAAAAGACCTGGATGATATCCAGGCTTGGGCTGAAAAGTGGCAAATAAAATTCTCAACATGCAATTTCTTTTATTTAGATTAGATTTAGATTAGATTACTTACAGAGTGGAAATAGGCCCTTTGGCCCAACAAGTCCACACCGGCCCTTCGAAGAGCAACTCACCCAGACCCATTCCTCTACATTTACCCTTCACCTAACACTATGGGCAATTTAGCATTGCCAATTCACCTGACCTGCGCATTTTTGGACTGTGGGAGGAAACCGGAGCAACCAGAGGAAACCCACGCAGACACGGGGAGAATGTGCAAACTCCACACAGACAGTTGCCTGAGGCGGGAATTGAACCCAGGTCTCTGGCACTGTGAGGTAGCAGTGCTAACCATTGAGCCACTGTACCGTCCAGCTAGGCAATGACCATCTCCAACAAGTAAGAATCTCACCATCATCTATTGACATTCAAGTCTGTTTCCATACTGCATGACTCCAAGGCATTACCATTGCTGAAGCCCCAGTCATCAGTTAACATCCGAGTGATTACCATTGACCAGAAACTGAACCAGACCAGTCCAAAACACTATGGCTACAAGTGCAAGTCAGAGGTAGGAATCTTGCCATGAATAGCTCAGCTCTAAACTGCCCAAGGTCTGTTCAGTATCTGCAAGACACATCAAGAGTGTGATGGAATGTCACTCACTTGGCTGGATGAGTAGAACCTCAACAATACTCAAGAACCTTGGCACCAGTCAGGAACAAAGCAGCCCTCCTGATTGGCACCACATCCAAAAATATTTACTCCCTCCACCACTGATGCAGCAGTATGTACCATTTACAAAATGTATTGCAGAAATTCACCAAGAGTCCTTATGTAGGAACATGGAAATAAATCACTGTCCCTTTACTGCTCTTGGCTCAAAATCCTGGAATTCCATCTCCAATAGCTTTGGGGATGTACTTAGAGCACATAGGCTGCAGCAGTTCAAAAAAGTAGCTCATTAGCCCTTCTCAACAACAGCTAGGGACAGGAAATACATGTTAGCCCAGCCAGCCATAAGCATGCCACTCGAGTACATAAAAAGCATGTAATAATGCCATGTTAATGCATGTGGATAGATGCAAAATGGCCTCTCTCTGCTCACTGTTAAGATTCTCATTACACTGTTCAAAAGATAGTTGTAGTATTGGACTTTTTGTCTCAACATCAAAAATATAATTTCTGCTGATTTCACCTCATTTTCCTAACTGATTTACTAATGGCTTGTCTTTCAGTGAGTGTGAAGATTCCACCAAATCTCTATGCAACTTTAATCTCCCATTCCTATTAAAAAACAACTTCAGTCTTCTTGTTAATTGACAGTTTCTATGGAACTATGGCTTTTCCATAGTTAAATCTGATTAAAGCAGATTATGTGTGCTTTTATCATGTTAAGAAAAGCTAACAGCATTTTTAAGTCTGGAAAGCTCCATATATCAGCTAACTCAGTTAAGCACCTGTCTTACTGAAAGATGAATTTGTAATATGATCCATTTCCGAATTATTTTTGTTTCTCTATGTGCTTGAGATTTGACATATGTGCAATGATTTAAAAACTGCATAAACAGAACTCCTGCAGTAGCAGTTCAGTTCAATCATGGAGCCAAAACTAGCAAAAGAGGGTCAACACTAGTGCAGTTTATTAACTCCACATATTGGTTAGAGCTTGATTCCACAAAAAGAAGAGTAAGATTATTTCACGAAATGGTCAATTGATTATTGTAGCTGATTTCCACAAATGTTATGAGTTCAAAGTTTTCACAGCAATTTGAAGGTGAAGGAATCCATTTTGTTTCCCAGAGCCGCTATGTAAATTCCCATTGGTGGAATAAATTCCTGTTGGGTGAATATTGTTATTCACAGGTGTGGCTGTTGTCATGCTCTTGCTGCTGCCATGATCACTTTTCATTGTGTCTTATCATGGCTGCTGTGAGGGAAAAAATCATCTGATTTTCCACTGAACTATATTAAACAAAAATTAAATTGGTAGCATAAGAATGCTAGGAATGTTGATGTAAAATCCACATGACAATATAATAAAGTGAATTCTTGCAGGTCTTTGCAGAATAAAATTGAACACTTTATGGCATTTTCACTATTATTTTAACAATGAGCATTTGCAGAAGTCATTCAGTCAAAAGAGAGAATGCAATAAAACTGAGCAAGGAAAGAAGTCAGAAGTTGTGATAAAGTACAATATGTTTTATGACATGCAGTGCATAACAAGGAGACTCTCATCAGTATACAAGCACACAGTAATTTTACTTTTGTCTAATCATTGGTTCACTTGGCTATGTGTAAACTTGTTGTGAGCAAACAAAAAGATTTGATTGACAAGTACTCCTTTTCATAGAACTTATGGTTATGGCTGTCAGATGTCTGAGTATTATTCTGATCAGGAATTACTACAGCACACAATAGTTGTGTTTGTTTTTGGTCTGTGGACCCAGAATATTCTCTGAGGAGAGACTAAGGCTGTATAGGTAATAAGGTGGTCAATGATGCAACAAAAAGATCAAGTTTAAAGTCAAAATTAAAGTAACATTCCCAGAACTATAGCATTTCAGTTTTTCTAAAGGTTGATATACTCCTCAGCCCTGTGTTCTTGTCATTGGCAGTAGAGCAACAAAAAAAACAAGTTGCTTTGCAAGCCTTAGCTAGTGGGAGGCTTTCAGATCCACTTACACAGAGGAAACATGTCAGCACTGTCAGACATCCTGACAAAGTTAGTAAGTAGACATTTCAAGTTATTTGTAGCTGAGGAGAAGCCATGTTAAATCAGAGGATTACATTTGACAATAAGACAATAAGAATCACATTAGGCCATTCAGTGATAGAGTCATGGAGATGTACAGCACAGAAACAGACCCTTCAGTCCAACTCATCCATGCCGACCTGATATCCTAAATTGACCTAGTCCCATTTGCTATATCCCTCTAAACCCTTCCTATTCACATACCCATCCAGATGCCTTTTAAATGTTGGAATTGTACCAGTCTCCATCACTTCCTCTGACAGCTCATTCCATACAGCACTACACTTTGCATGAAAAAGTTGTCCCTTGGGTCCCTTTTAAATCTTTCCCCTCTTACCCTAAACCTATGCCCTTTAGTTCTGGACTTCCCCACGCCAGGGAAAAGACCTTGTCTTTTTACCCTATCCATGCCCCTCATGATTTTATAAACCTCTATCAGGTCATCCCTCAGCCTCCAACGTTCCAGGGAAAACAGTCCTAGCCTATTCAGCCTCTCCTTATAGCTCAAACCCTGCAGCCCTGGCATCCTTGTAAATCTTTTCTGAAACCTCTCAAATTTCACAACATCCTTCCTATAGGAGGGACACCAGAATTGCACACAATGTTCCAAAAATGGCTTAACCAATGTTGTGTTCAGCCCCAACATGACCTCCCAACTCCCATACTCAATGCTCTGACTGATCATGCTGAGATGTTTCTCAAATCAATGTCCAGCCTTCTCCCCTTAATCCCCTTACTAATCAAGAACTAAACTAATTCTGTCTTAAAGATTCTCAATGATTTGGCCTCCACAGCCTATAATGAATTCCACACATTCACCATCCCTTGGCAGAAGAAATTCCTCATCTCTGTTCTAAAGGGTGATCTCTTCACTGAGGTTGTGTTTTGCATCTTACTCTGTCACTCGTGGAAACATCTTCTCATGCCAATTCTTTCCAGACCTCTCAGATTTCTGAAGTGTTAATGATATCCCCATTTCATACAACACAGACCAAGAGTCCTGAAATGCCCCTCAAAAAGCAAGCCCTTCATTCTCAGGATCACTCTTGTGAACCTCCTCTGGATTGCCTCCAATGCCAGTACATCCCTCCTTTGACATAGGGCCCAAAACTGTTCATAATATTTCAAATGCTCTCTGACCAGAGCCTTACACAGCCTCAGCAGCACAACCCTTCTCTTTATTTTATCTCACTTGCAATGAATGTAATATTGCATTTGTATTACTAGCTGGCAATGAACCTGCATTTTAATATTAAGAGAATCCTGAACGAGGGGACGTAGGTGGTGGGCAAGTTGTTGGTGGGAATCCAGAGGGACAGGATGTACGTGTATTTGGAAAGGCAAGGATTGATTAAGGATAGTCAACATGGCTTTGTGCGTGGGAAATCATGTCTCACAAACTTGATTGAGCTTTTTGAAGACCAGTGAACCTGACGTCGGTGGGGGGCAAGTTGTTGGAGGGAATCCTGCGGGACAGGATGTACATGTATTTGGAAAGGCAAGGACTGATTAAGGATAGTTAACATGGCTTTGTGCATGGGAGATCATGTCTCAGAAACTTGAATGAGTTTTTTGAAGAAGCAACAAAGAGGATTGATGAGGGCAGAGCAGTAGATGTAATCTATATGGACTTCAGTAAGGCGTTCGACAAGGCTCCCCATGGCAGACTGATTTGCAAGGTTAGATCTTATGGAATACAGGGAAAACTAGCCATTTGGATACTGAACTGGCTGAAAGGTAGAAGACAGAGGATGGTGATGGAGGGTTGTTTTTCAGACTGGAGGCCTGTGACCAGTAGAGTGCCACAAGAATCAGTGCTGTGTCCACGGCTTTTTGTCATTTACATAAATTATTTGGATGTGAACATAAAAGGTACAGTTAGTAAGTTTACAGATGACACCAAAATTGGAGGTGTAGTGGACAGTGAAGAAGGTTACCCCGGATTACAAGATCTTGAACAGATGGGCCAATGGGCTGAGAAGTGGCAAATGAAGTTTAATTCAGATAAATGCGAGGTGCTGCATTTTGGGAAAGCAAATCTTAGCAGGACTTATACACTTAATGGCAAGGTCCTAGGTAGTGTTGCTGAACAAAGAGACCTTGGAGTGCAGGTTCATAGCTCCTTGAAAGTGGAGTCGCAGGTAGATAGGATAGTGAAGAAACATTTGGTATGCTTTATTTTATTGTCAGAGTATTGAGTACAGGAGTTGGGATGTCATGTTGCGGCTGTACAGGACATTGGTTAGGCCACTGTTGGAATATTGTGTGCAATTCTGGTCTCCTTCCTATCGGAAAGATGTTGTGAAACTTGAAAGGGTTCAGAAAAGATTAACAAGGATGTTGCCAGGATTGGAGGAATTGAGCTATAGGGAGAGGCTGAACAGGCTGGGGCTGTTTTCCCTGGAGCATGAGATTGAGGGGTGACCTTATAGAGGTTTATAAAATCATGAGGGGCATGGATAGGATAAATAGACAAATTTGTTTCCCTGGGATGCGGGAGTCCAGAACTAGAGGGCATAGGTTTAGGGTGAGATGGGAAAGATATAAAAGAGACCTAAGGGGCAAATGTTTCACACAGAGGGTGCTATGTGTATGGAATGAGTTGCCAGAGGAAGTGGTGGAGGCTGGTACAATTGCAACATTTAAAAGGCACTTGGATGGGTATATGAATAGGAAGGGTTTGGAGGGATATGGGCTGAGTGCTGGCAGGTGGGACTAGATTGGGTTGGGATATCTGGTCGACATGGACGGGTTGGACCGAAGGGTCTGTTTCCATGCTGTATATCTCTATGACTCTATGACTCCCAAGTCCTTCTGTGCTTCAGATTTCCAAAGCCTTTCCCCTTTTAGAAAACAGACTATGTCGCTATTCTTTCTACCAAAGTGCATAACCTCACACTTTCCCTTATTGTAAACTATCTGCCACTTCTCTGCCCACTCTCTTCCGCTTCCTCAACACTACCTGTCCTTCCACCCATCTTTTCGTCATCTGCAAACCTAGCAATAAAGCAGTTCCTTTGTCCAGATCATTAAAATTAATCTGAATAGTTGTGGTCCCAGCCACAACTGTATAGGTCCCAGCCCCTGTACAATTGTACCAGCCCCTATACAACTCCACTAGTCACTGGGTACAAGCCTGAAAAAATCCCTTTATCCACATCAAGCCTTCCAGCAGTCAGTCAATCCTCTATCCAAGCCTGTACCTTGCCCCTAACACCATGGGTTCTTATCTTATTTATCAGCCTACTGTGCAGCTCATTGTCAAAGGACCTCTGGAAATCCAAATAGATCACGTCAACTGGTTCTTCTTTGTCTAACTTAATCACTACCTCCTCAAAGAATTCTAATAGATTTGTCAAGTATGACCTCCCCTTGATGAAGCCATGTTGATTTCCACATACTCCACAATCTCATCTTAATAAGTGACTCTAAAATCTTACCAAAGACCAGGATCAGGCTAACTGGCCTACAATTTCCTGTCTTCTGCCTACCTCCCTTACAAGCAGGGGTGTTACATTAGCCATTTTCCAGTCTTCTGAAACCATCCTTGACTCCAGTGAATCTTGAAAGATCATCACCAATTTCTCTACAGTCTCCTCAGCTAGTCCTTCAGAATGCTGGGATGTACTCCATCAGGTCCATGTGGTTTATCACTTTCCGACCTTGTACCTTCCATAGCACCTTGTCTTTAGTGATGGGGTGAGCACTTTTCCCCCAAATCTCTTGATGTTCTGGTCTGCTACTGGTGTCTTCCATCATGAATATTGTTGCAAAATACCTTTTCAGTCCCTCTGCCATTACTATTTCTCCAGTGGTCTTTCCTCTCATATCTTTTATATATTTAAAAAAGACTCTTGCAATCTTCTTTAATAATACTAGTTAGCTTATCCTCACGTTTCAACTTCTACCCCTTATTTCTTTTGTAATTGTAATCTGGATTTTAAAAGGCTTAGCAATGCTCTGGTTTCTCACTAATCCTCACCACATTTTTCTTTTGTTTATATGCTGACCCTAACTTCTCTTGTTAGTCATGGTTGCCTCACCCTCACCTGAGTTTGTTGATTACAGAATCTAGTTAGCCATCAACATAGACTGAATGTAACAGCTTAGTTCATGGTCAAGGTTCAATGTATTAAAGGTGAGTGCAAGGAGAGAATGTAGTATAAAGGCTAGAACAATGATTTCCTTGTTTTACAGAACAACCCAGATCAGATGAATGTTGTGGTCATGATCATTTATCATTCCCTGTGAAATTACCATAACATACAATTTATAAGTCGCACACCTCTATTTGTAGAGCATTTGTACCTACCTTCACATTTACTATTACAATCTTAAAAAGAATATTTTCTGTGTCAATGAAATAGAAAGTTATTTCATTGTACAAAATCTCCTGATTGTGCGATGTTGTAGTATGAAATTTGAAAAGGCAAACCATGGATAATAAGTATTTGTTGTCACCAGTAATTCTGTTTCTGTTTCTTTGGGATTTCCACTGATGTTATAGCAGTGAGTTGTACTTCTCTGATAGGTACTTCACAAATGGGGATTTTTGTCATCCTCTGTGCCACTCAGCCTTACTGCTCATGTTTATCTCTGTATCGTTTTATCTCTTTGTCAAGAACTGACAGGTCATGTCTTGTGACAGTCAGTTATTGTGGGCCTGAGCACAGATGTAAGAAATCAAGAAATGAAATGCAGCTTGCTTATCCCAAGAATTCAACTATTCTGAAATTGAACAGTTAAACAATGATTTACTGTAGCAGATTCAACTTAAAATCAATGCATTTTTAAAAAAAATCCTGGGATACTGTCAAAACCAACATGTATTAGTCATCCTTAGCTATCCTTCGGAAAACCATGATGACACCATAATCTTGAACTGCTCTTGTGTGTGGTAAATGTTTCTCCACAATGGTAAAGTCAGTACTATTGTGTAACCCCTGAGGATATCATTCTTACAATTCACACAAATTCATGTCAAAATTTAGACCATTTCACTCCGGCTGATGTTAGGTATTCATTTGTATTGTACCTGTATGCCATATGGCTTTTTATCAAACAAAAATATACTAAATTACATTATCAACATATCAATCTTTAGTCCCTTCATGAATGCAAGTAATGACTTCCAGAAACAAAAGTTGCCACCTTAAACAAACAAAGATGTTACTACAACATTGAAATTACACTCCAAAGCCCATTTTCAGAACTTGTTTTTAGTGCACATTAACTAAAACTTGGGTTACCATAAAGTAATTAGGAGGAGCAGGGATAATCCTCCTTTACACTAGTACTGCAGCCAGTCCTTCCCTTTAACTTTATTGTGTACCTTGGCGAGCTAGCTGAAATTACTCGTCTTCAGACTGGTAAGCTGTTTTAAGGCACCCAAGTAGCAACCTGCAGCATATGGCAATCGTGATAATGAGGGCCAAAGACAAATTTAGGGTATTCTCAGGTCTCTCTATTATAGTACACGTTGGTTGCATACCATACAGACCATGTCCAATTTCTGATTCTAATGAGCTTGATCTTTCCTAAAATTATGAATGATGCACCTCAAGAGGTCAGCTAGTGTAATGACAACAATCTTGGTTGCCTCACCCTCACCTGAGTTTGTTGATTAGAAAGAAGGGGAAACAAGCTGAACAGTTGAGTAAAAAGGTAAGTGTGCGCTGAGCAGATTGAAACATAGTAGCAGAGACTAAGCTAGAAGCTGTTGCAAAATTGGATGACAGGTGTGAAAATGTTTTTTCTTTAATCTTATTATCATTCTAAATATGTGTTTAACAAGAAATTGAAGGTGAAATTGGTCTTCCTAAATGTATAAATGGCTATAATTGAGAGCATTGGAAATGTCAGGTGGTAAAACAGCTGGATTTAATGGATTTCAATAAAGTTTCATATGACATGTACACATGGCATTTATTGGAGGTGTTGATTCTTCAATGGCTTTCTGTGGGTGCTAGATTCTCCTAATTGTGATGAAACATAAATGAGCTGTGGTGCGTGAGTGCTGTAGCTCCCTTTCTGTTTGAAGTGTGAATTGTGGCAGATGTGCGAGATGCAGTATCACTGTGTTGCTCTGCGCCTAACGTGGGTAAGTGCAAGAATTGACAGACAGTGACTGGACATTGGACATGTGATAGCATTGTCATTATCCAAGGGTGTGTATTACAGTCCTGTATGGTGTCGAGCCACTATGGTATAGTCATTGGAGCATGAAACATTTAGTAGACAGAGACATTTATTCCAGTAGATTGCAGCACATCATTCATCCTCTTGAGGTTTTGCATCCACGTATGCCTCCAGAATGACTTTGTACTGCCCACCTCAGCTAACTCCACCCATGTTGAAACACCTTCTCCAGGCAAAGGCCTCTAAGTAATAGATCACCAGTGCATAGCTCCAATGGTGATGTCATAAGACTCAGTAACGTGTCTCCACCTCCGCTGTAGATGTCATGGTAACACTAAAGCATAATGTTCTTGCTTGAGGAGGTATCAGGCTTTTCCATTTCCCTATTGACAACTCCTCACCCTTTCCTACTTCATGTTGTGTAGGGCATAACAGGCCAGAACGATTCAGTGTGGTATCTACTAGACTGGTTCACCTGAATGGCCCAGTAGTGGAATCTCATCCTCAACAGCTCGATGGCCTGTTGTATTGTTGCCCTATTTGAGGCATGGGTGGTATTGTACCTCTCTATTGGTGGACTCTATGGATTCCACATTGATGTCATGAACTGGTTGAATATCCAGGAGCTACCCCTGCAGTTTTGATACTGTGTGAGTGAGAGAGCAGTAAGAATAATGTGAGTCCTGGGAAGTGAACACACAACGGAAGGATTAATTTGCAGTGATTGCACTAAGACAGTGAAAGTCCTTTCAGTTTATGAAGGCGACTGGATGATCCCAGAATACTCCCAATATCATATATTTGCAGTTATATCCATGGAAATCCAGTTGTGGAGTTAAATCCATAGGTCTTATTGCCTGGCTCTTACCAGAATCTGTGCAGAATCTCTCAAAATCATTGGTTGCTCAGAACAGGGTGTGATGACTCTCCTGAAGTATTGGTCAGTGAATAACTGTGAAATATCATACATGTTCTGATAGAGAATAATCTGGTAGCGTAGAAATTCAATGCTGCATGCAGGGCAGCTTCAGACCAACAGTACTTGACCTGATGTATTTCAAACACGGCGCAGGCAAATGGAATCCCTGGAGTTCCCAGTAGTGGCAAATATTTCAAGCTCCGGTAAGAGGGAAGCTAGTCAAGCAAAGTGCCATATAGATGTGGTGCATATTCAATGAGGCAACATTTTGAAAAATATTGTGAGAAAAAAACCGCTAAGCTCAGGGAGAGAAACCTCGCACAAAACTCTCCAAAATTGACACTTAGCTGATATCTGGTCACATTCACCCAAAATTCTTTTGTAATGATTATAGAAACTAGAGTTTAGCTTGATGCAAGGAAACGTGGAGATAGAGATAACTTGTAAAATTAGCTTTACATTGGAAACAGAATATTTCAACTGATCAGCTAGAACTGAATATAAGAACATAAAAACACATGAACTGCATCTGCAGATTTGTAAAGTTCTACGGTTTTACAAGAAAATCCTGACTAATGTCTGGTGAATTAATATGATAAATGTTTTAAACACAAGCATAAAATGCTGGAAAGTCTAACCCGGTCAATCAGTGTCTGTGGCCAGAACAATCAATGATGCAGGCTCTTCATTCACTTTTTACATTCCTTTTATAGTGTTTTAACTTAACTAAAAAGGATTTCCAGATAGAGTTCTGGACTGCTGACCTTTGCAGAAACCACATTTTAAATGTTTTGAATAGTGTGTTCGTGGTTTGCTGACATCACCCATTGTTCTAGTGAGGCATTAGTTGGGTACTTATTACAGAGCGGATGCTCAGTTTTCAAAGCAGAGGTTTGGAGCAAAACACATAAAAACACTTTGTTAATTGGCAGATACTATATACCACTTATATCACATAATATAGTATTTTAAAATAAATGAGAAACTCAAACCAATTCTTCGTCTCTCCTGGATTCCTTACACAGAGGCGCTTGTGGTAGCAAAGCCACAATCGTATTAAAAGATCTCATGAACATTCTTTCCTTTCACAGGTGTGACCTGGATTTAATAAAACATTAACTTTTCCCAGAGTAAATAAAGTGGAAACTGCCCAACTGCACCTGTTGTTTGTGTGGAATACTTGGCAACAAGAAGCAGAATTGGACCATGAAAAGAGGTGTATCCTGAACAAGAATTTTTGAAAGGTGTTGAATCATAAGAAAATGATGAATAAAGATAAAGTGACTGTAATTAGCTGTGTGGGCTGGGGTTTAGAAATGGAGATGAAGTTGCCCTTCTATGATTTTACACCTAATTATTCAAATATATGCCCTACGCACTTGTAAGAATTTCCAGGGAGGCAGGAATAATGGACATTCTAGCTCTGGTGTTGGCAAACAAGAAGACAATTGAGGTAAACAGAGATAGTAAAGTGAGAGTTCCATACAATCATTGGGTGATATTAACTTTTGTATTCCATTTTCATGGGATGACAGATAATTGGAGTGGAGTAAACATTCCATCACAGAAAGGTATAGTTTCATCTTACTTGAAAGGGGTACTGATCATTAAAAAATAAAATATCCACACTAAATGGAAATATAAAACAAAAATAAGAACAATGCTGTCCATGGCATGGAAAAATTAGAACAATATCAGTCCTGCAGCATTGCAGTTGATAAAAATGTAATTTTCAATGCATAATGAATCTGATGGTGCCAATACCAGGAATTCCAGGAGGTCCCAGCCATGACCATTACTTCCATTTGCAGCAACTGGGAGAATACAAGTGGGGCACATTTGGAGTGTTATGCACAATTTTGGTCCCCATATCTCAGGAAGGGTGTACTGGCCCTGAAGCGTATTCAAAGAAGGTTCACAAAAATGGTCTCAGGAATGAAAAGCTTAACATATGAGGAACATTTGAGGACACTGGGTTTATACTCGATGGAGTTTAGGAGGACGAGGGTAGATCTAATTGAAACATACAGAATACTGAATGGCCTTGACAGAGTGGACGTTGGGAAGATGTTTCCTTTGGTAGGAGAGACTAAGACTCAGAGTAAGGGGAAGACCTTTTAGAATTGAAATAATGGGAAACTTCTTCAGCCAGAGAGCGGTGAATGTATGGAATTCATTGCCACAGAAGGCTGTGGAGGCCAGGTATTGAGTATATTTAAGACTGAAGTAGATAGGTTCTTGAGTATCAGGGGATTAAGGGTTACAGGGAGAATGGCGTTGAGAAACTGATCAGCCATGATTAAATCGCGGAGCAGGCTCAATGGGTTGAATGACCTAATATCTGCATCTATGTCTTATGGGCACAACAGGACGTAGCATGCAAATAATGGGTTTCTCAATTGGGCACTGTGCCTTTAAATGAGATAGTCTTTTGGGAATCTGCAGGCAAGCTTGTAAGTTTGGTGGTCATGCTTCCACATTGGAAATCTCCTGCCTGCTGCTGAGTTAATATCGTGATGATGGAAAGAGACCATTAAGTGGCACTGATCAGCTACTTGAAGGTCTCAGCTGGGCAGAAATGTGAGGAGGTCATCCACAGGTCCATTCATGTTGGACTTAATTGAAGTGAAGGGAAGAACACAGCACAATTCCGACCATCGCCACATAAACACAATGGCTACAAGACCAGGTCAAGGGTAGGAATACTGCAGAACACTCACCTCCTGACTCCCCAAAGCTGATGGAATGCTCCGCACTTGTCTGAATGAGTACTGTTCTAACAACACTCAAGAAGCTTGACACCATCCAAGTCAAAGCAGCCCGTTTGCTTGGCATGACATCCACAAGCATCCATTTCCTCCACCACTGATGCTCAGTAGCAGCAGTGTGAACTATCTACAAAATACACTGTAGTAATTCACCAAAGATCCTCACACAGCACCTTCCAAACCCACTTCCATCTAGAAGGACAAGGTCAGCAGATGCATGAGAACACTACTACCTTCAAGTTCCCCTCCAAGCCACGCACCATCCTGACTTGGAAATATATTGCTGTTCCTTCACTGTTGCTAGGTCAAAATCCTGGGATTCCCTCCCTAATGGCATTGTGGGTCAACCCACAGCAGGTGGACTGCAGTAATTCAAGAAGGTAGCTCAGCACCATCTTCTCAAGAACAACTAGGGACAGGCAATAAACGCTGGCTAGCCAGCGAAGCCTGCATCCCAAAAATACATTTTAAAAAAATTAACCCACCCACATGAAAAAATGGCCCCATGCCATCATACACATCACAAAAGACAAAAGATTAAGCTTTATGTATAGAAACCTTCTGCTTGAACTTTGCCTGGCAATTTTAATTTCACTCATAAATGTAACTGATTGTGCGAGTAGGTGAACTCATCACCTGCAATTCCTTTTAGTCACCCTTTCACACATGTTGGGCAAGCTTCTTTTATGTGAGATGGTTGCCAGGATTCTCAGCATTGATGCCCACCCATCTCTTTGAAACATGCAACTTCTGATCTCTGAGTCCTCCACAAACAAGTACCTAAAATAAGGTAAAAATGTTTCTTTGATCTGTGTAAATTAGATACATTTCTGTTAATCCCAGAATCTCAGTCTGTTTAGCACTAACACCACCATTATTTCCTGCATTTCTTAATCTGGATTGCAACCCGAGGACCTTAGGGTCAAGACTGTCATGCTAAAATAACTGCACAGAGGCCGGGTCCCGTCACCATGTCACCTTTTATTTACTACTGCACAGTACGCTGGCTGTGGCCAGTCAGTTCAGAATTAATCTTCTACTGAGGTGATCCTACCTCCGTTTCAATCTATGTCCGCTACCGACAGCCCCAGGTCTAGAAATATCAGGTTTAACCCGGTGCAGTCTTCTCCCTATCAGCAACTCTGCTGGAGCTATCCTTACTGTTGTGTGGGGTGTGGTCCTATAATCGAACAGGAACCAGGATAGCTTGGTCTCAACTGACGCTGTAGGCTGTTTCTTCAAGCCTGCCTTCAAGGTCTGGACTACCTGCTAAACCATTGGATGATGGACTTTATGAAGCTGTCCTTATGTGCTGAATGCCATTGGACTTAGGAAATATTCGAATCCCGCTCTTGTCACCACTGAAATAACTGCACAGAGACCAGAGTCCTGCCACCAAGGCACTCTCTATTTACCAGTGCACAGTACACTGACTGTGGCCAGCCAGCTCAGAGCCAGTCCTCAATGGAGGAGATTCTAATGAATCTTGCAGTTAACAAGGTCAAACACTACACATGCATTTGGCAAAGGTGAGAAAGATCATTTACTGGCCAACCTATATTCTCCTAAATACTGAGTATATCTCATGTCTTTTTAAAACAAAAATGCTGCACAAAGGAATAAACAGGACTCATGGCAGCTCTGCAAAATTCCAAATTCTGAGTTAGAAGAAGATAGCTCTTCCATTATTTGTTTTGGTGCAGTTGATTATTAAGATGATCATCTGCCCAACAGACCTGAGAAGGAGGCCATGCAATTTCATCAAAGTCGATCAAATACCCTCAAGTATGTAAACAGCCCGCTCAGATGAACTCACCTTAGAGGGATTAAACAGAAATGATCCAAATGGAGTACCTGTTGAAGTGTACAACACAAGTGAAAAATATTAATTGGGAATGAGGACAAAGTGAATGCCAGAGCATGTCCAGACGTATCACAGAGACCATTGATTCAAACTGTTGATACAGGCAAACTCAAAAGTAAAAAGAACTGTTTCTTCCTTGTATACGTTTTATTGTTCAGAATGCCTAGTGACATGTCAGAACGCACGTATATGTGCTACTCCAACATGTTTGCAATCTTGCCAAAAATCTTTCAGGTTGCAATGATCATAGTTGTGATTAATGGCATTCTACACTTTTAAGCAATGATTGATCTCATGTAAAGTTGATGCCTAACACTTGACCAAGATGTACTTCATTTTGCGCACACCTCAAGAAAAGGTCAATCCCCAATTTTTGGCAAAAATATTAAACATTTCGTACTTGCCACTTGCTTGGCACTGGAGTCAAACTTGTCAAGTGCAAACCTGCTTGACAGAATGATAGACTAACAGCTGATCAGTTCCTCAAATCAACACGTGTCAACACGGTTGGAAAGTTTATCATCCTTCTAGTCTGTGCTGCATTCTCACCAGTACTGCTTTCTAATTTGGCAACATGATATCAAGAAGAAATGACAGATAGATTCACAGCAAAGATCAAACTCAAAGACATCGGTATTGCAAAGTAGATAATCGTACAGCATCAAGAAAATTCAAGACATTGGAAAAGAATGTCATAGACTGAAGAAAGCTACCTATACTGCTTAGGCAGATGTCAAAGAGTAAATATGCCAAAAGAGGAAAGCTGTGCATGTGGCTGCAGTTGGAAGACAAAGAACTTAACAGAACTTAATAACAATGCTGTCACATTTAGAGAATGTAATCAAACATGAACAAAAAAAGAGTGGATACAGACTGGCCTGTGTTGGGAATGTGGATTCCCATGAATCTTTACATGTCAGCAAGTCAAAAAATGACCTGTGTTTTAGCGGAAAAAGTATTAGTGAATAAAATTGGTGCAGGTGTCCCGGAGATGTTCCCTAAAGTGCTCTGCGAGGTGGTGTCCAGTCTCCCCAATGTAGAGGAGACCGCATAGGGAGCAACAGATACAATAAATGATATTGGTTGATGCGCGGGTGAAACTTTGATGGATGTGGAAGGCCCTTTTAGGGCCTTGGATGGAGGAGGTGTGGGCGTAAGTTTTGCAACTCCCGCAGTGGAAGGGAATTGGGTGGGTTGTCGTGGGGGGACGTGGACCTGACCAGGTAGTCATGGAGGGAACGGTCTTTCAGAAAGCAGAAAGGGGTGGGGAGGGAAATATATTTCTGGTGGTGGGGTCCGTTTGGAGGTGGCAGAAATGTCGGCAGATGATGCAGTTTATGCGAAGGTTGGTAGGGTGGAAAGTGAGGACCAGAGGGGTTCTTGTTACGGTTGGAGGGGTGGGGTTTGAGAGCGAAGGTGCGGGATGTGGATGAGATGTGTTGGAGGGCATCTTCAACACGTGGGAAGGGAAATTGTGGTTTCTAAAGGAGGTGGCTATCTGGTGCGTTCTGTGGTGGAACTGGTCCTCCTGGGAGCAGATACGGCGGAGACGGAGGAATTGGGAATACAGGATGGCATTTTTGCAGGAGGTAGGGTGGGAAGAGGTGTAATCCAGGTAGCTGAGGGAGTTGGTGGGTTTGTAAATAATGTCAGTGTCAAGTCGGTCATCATTAATGGAGATAGAGGGGTCCAGGAAGGGGAGGGAGGGGTCAGAGATGGTCCAGGTGAATTTAAGGTCAGGGTGGAATGTGTTGGTGAAGTTGATGAACTGCTCAACTTCCTCGCGAAGCACGAGATGCAGTCATCAATGTAGCACAGGAAGAAGTGGTGACTGGTGCCGGTGTAACTATGCAAGATGGACTGTTCTACATAGCCGACAAAGAAATAGGCATAGCTGGGGCCCATACGGGTGCCCATGGCTACACCTTTGGTCTGAAGGAAATGGGAGTATTCGAAGGAGAAATTGTGAAGGGTGAAGACCAGTTCAGTCAAATGAATGAGAGTGTCAGTGGAAGGGTACTGTTGGGGACATCGGGAGAGGAAGAAACGGAGGGCTTGGAGACCCTGGTCATGGCTGATGGAGGTGCAGAGGGATTGGACGTCCCTGGTGAAGATGAGGTGTTGGGTGCCAAGGGAACAGAAGTCTTGGAGGAGGTGGAGGGCATGGGAGGTGTCTCGAACGTATGTGGGGAGTCCCTGGACTAGGGGGGATAGGACAATACTGAGGTAGTTGGAGATGAGTTCGGTGGGGCAGCAGGATGCTGAGACAATGGGTGGGCTGGGGTTGTCAGGCTTGTGGATCTTAGGAAGGAGGTAGAATCAGGTGGTGCAGGGTTCCCGGACTACGAGGTTGGAAGCTGTGGGTGGGAGATCTCCTGAGGTGATCAAGTTGTGTATGGGCTGGGAGATGATGGTTTGGTGATGGGGGGGTGGGGTCATGGTCAAGGAGGCGGTAGGCGAAGGTGTCTTCGAGTTGGTGTCTGGCTTCAGTGGTGTAGAGGTCAGTGCGCCAAACTACTTCTGGTTCATACATTTGTGGTTAGACATTTTACAATCCATAACATTCTGATAACTAGAAATGAATTCGTTCCAAGTATTCTGGACTAAAGATGTTACGAAGTATCGCATTTGAACCTTGAGTTACCTTTCTTGGACAATACAAAACACATCAGCTCTCAATTTCCTAGGTTTTCTGCAGTTTCCTGCCATAAATTCACTAAGTGCAACAGATACCGTGTTAATTCACATGAGCAGAATAATGATCAACCTACAATGGCAGTGCAGCATCAAAACAGTTGAAGGCAACAAGTCGTTATTAGCTATTGTCATAATATTTAGCTGTAAATGCAATGTTGGTAAGTAGTATTTTTGCTGTGATGCAAATTAATCTCATTTCATAATATCTATAGTAAATCGTACACACCTGTCAGGATGAAACAGAAACTGTATGTCATGCAAAAGTTTAGAAAAATGTTATGGAACTATTCCTATCCCAAATATTGTTCTTTCTTTTGTCTTTGCCAAATGTAATTTTCCTGTACTTGGTCCCATCTGCATTCTACATACCATCTGAAGGAATGTTGCATTTATGAATCATTTGGGTGCTGTATATGACATTGGCCCTATTTTCCTTAATCTGTCAAAGTTGCTGAATCTGCTGCTTAATGCTGAATATACTTCTCAGTGCATTAGCTCATGAAACATCCATTTCAACACAGCTGCACAGTTCATTGGCTTCTGTTTCCCCAGAGAAATAAAAACTTGAGAAATTAATTCATAGTCAATAAATTACCTAGTCATTATACTAACAAAATTGGCTCAAATGCAAAACGCACAATTTTCTACCTTTGTATTCTTGGCAGGCAGCCTATGTTAGAAACCTAGACCTACACTGTGCACAATCTTCTGAATCATTATTTTAAACAATTGGAGAGAGGGTGAAGAGCAAGGATCCAAATTTCAAGTTTGAACTTAGGTACTGTGCTGAGAACACAAAAGTGTAGTGACAATAAACAACATAACCTCTTAACAGAATTAAATTAATTACAATATTTCCTCTGGCCTACATCAATTCTTTTATTTTTCTCTTTTCTTCTGGGTGGGAAAAGATGTCTTTTTGGCAGTAGGGGAAAAAGGTTTGGGGTCAATCAGATTTCTTCCTTTTTACTTTTCTGTTCCAAGTTCCATACAGATGTCAGGGCTGTTCCACATCCCATTAAATCCTGATAGGCCCTGTGGAACTCAAAACCATTGCCTGCTAAGAGCAAGCAAGAGTTTCATAATCAAGTTTAAGCAAGACATGAGAACTTAAAAGAAATAGTAATCACTTCCAGAGGATACCTATCATCTAGTATCACTCACTCATGTTCCACTGTAAAGAAGAAAATCCTGTGGAGTTGAAGCATATTGTTTCATGTACTGTATTTGATGGATGCCACAAACCAAAATGAAAGCATTAACAGCAAAGGTAAAGGTAATCCATCTAGTATATTATGTACAATTGTATGTCGCAAAACCAAATCCTTTACATAAAAGAAAAGAAAACAAAAATATGCTTGCCTTAACATGTTCAGTTACAAGTTACATAAGATATTATACAATATCAGGGTCAACGAAGAAAATGATCTTTCATGAACAAAACTGTTAACTCTAGTCAGTCCTACTTTTGTCAGTCTCCGTACATGCAATGCAAACACAACTTTTAAATCATGTAAGTTTCCTAATGGTCCATATGTACATTGTCATTGGCTGTAAATCAGGCATCTGTTCATTCCTAGGATGATGTTAATTCTCACACCAACTGTTGTTGTGATGGTAACTGTTATTGCTGATTCATTCTGATTGTTGGTAATCTATACTCCATGCAAAAGGTGAGATCACATCTTCATGATCAGCTGCCTGCAGTGAAGGAGCAGCTTTTCTCGTTGTGCATATATGCCTGCAGTTGCAATAGGATAGCTGGTCATTCATGTTCACCACATATGAGCAAGATGTCAACCTGTTCTAAAATATCCCACGTTGTCATGTGGACTAACTGCTATTGAACATTTGCATTCTGATTGGCTCACAAATGCTCAGCTCTGGCAATGATTTGGCAGTTTTATCAGTGAAATTTGGCTTTCTCTCACTTGTGTGTGACTTTGTCACTCAATAGCTGCTAACTTCTTTTTCAGCAGTTTTTCTGCTTATGGAAGAGTTGTTTGGTTGTTACATAACATTAGACTTTGGACAAGACTACTTTCCAATTTAGGATTCTCTTCTACAAGTCTGTGTTAAATTGCTCAATTTCTTTATGACTGCTTTGGTGATTTTCAACATTGCCTCAATCTTCAGTACACTAGGATAGCATGGAGATGATGCATGGCATTGAACCATCCAATTCCACATCCAACCGGTCAGATCTAAGACCTGCAAACCTGACAGATCAAATCATGAATGGTAGTAGACATTTAAACAACTCACTGGAGGAGGAGGCTCCACATATGTCTCAGTTCTCAATGATGGAATAGCCTAATATATCAGTGGAAAAGAGAAGGTTTCCAGTGGTCTCCAGCAACATAGATACCAGTCTTCAAATAATTCAATTCATGTCACGTGCTATCAATAAACGGTTGGAAGCAATGGATATTGTAGGGGTACTGACAACATTCCAGCAATAGCTGTCCTGTGCTCGTGAATTTGCCAGTTACTAGCCAAGGTTTTCCAGTACAGTTCCAACACTGGCATCCACCTGACAATGTGAAAAATTGCCCAGGTACGTCCTGTATGCAAAAACAGGACAAATCCAAGCCAGCCAATTACTGTCTCATTAATCTTTGTTTCAATCATTAGTAAGGTGATGGAAGGAATCATCAACAGTGCTATCAAAAAGCACCTGCTCAGAAATAATCTGCTCACTGATGCCCAATTTGGGTTCTAACACAGTCAATTGGCTCCTGACCTCATTACAGCCTTGGTTCAAACATGGACAGAAGAGCTGAATTTCAGAGGGGAGGTAAGATGATACCCCTTGATTTCAAGGTTACATTTGACCAAGTTTGGTATTCAGCAGCAAAACTGGATTCAATGGGTGTCTCAAGAACAAACTCTCTGCTGGTTAGAACCTTACCTGACACATCGGAAGATGATGGTGTTTGTTGGAGGTCAGTCATCCAGCTCCAGTACAGCAGAATTCCTCAGGCTGGTGTCCTCGTTGGGGACCAGGGATGCGAAAATCATGGAGGAGGTGGAGGGCGCGGGTGGTGGGTGGCACTTTCCTCATTCCTGAAGAAGGGCTTATGCCCGAAACGTCGATTCTCCTGCTCCTTGGATGCTGCCTGACCTGCTGCGCTTTTCCAGCAACACATTTTCACCTCTGATCTCCAGCATCTGCAGTCCTCACTTTCTCCTCGAAGATTTTAACCTACTGCGAATCCTCTTGCAAGGATGCCTTCCTTGAAGAAGCTCTCTTCCTCCCTCTACAAGGATTTCAGTGAGTCCCTCTCTCACTGCACACCCCAGGTCATCTCCTCTGCACACTGTCCTGTCCCCCTTAGTCCAAGAACTCCCCACCTATGTTCGGGACACCACCCACGCCCTCCACCTCCTCCATGATTTTCGCTTCCCCGGTCCCCAAAGCTTTATCTTTACCATGGACATCCAGTCCCTGTACACCTCCATCCCCCATCACAAAGGACTCAAAGCCCTCCGTTTCTTCCTATCCCGCCGTACCAACCAGTACCCTGCCACTGACACCCTCCTTCAACTGACGGAACTGGTCCTCACCCTGAACAATGTCTCTTTCCAATCTTCCCACTTCCTCCAAACCAAAGGAGCAGCCATGGGCACCCGCATGGGCCCCAGCTATGCCTGCCTCTTCGTAGGATATGTGGAACAGTCCATCTTCCGCAGCTACACTGGCACCACCCCCCACCTTTTCCTCCGTTACATCGATGACTGTATCGGCGCTGCCTCGTGCTCCCATGAGGAGGTTGAACAGTTCATCCACTTTACCAACACCTTCCACCTCGACCTCAAATTCACCTGGACCGTCTCAGACTCCTCCCTCCCCTTCCTGGACCTTTCCATTTCTATCTCGGGCGACCGAATCAACACGGACATTTACTATAAACCGACCGATTCCCACAGCTACCTAGACTACACCTCCTCCCACCCTGCCCCCTGTAAAAACGCCATCCCATATTCCCAATTCCTTTGTCTCCGCCGCATCCACTCCCAGGAGGACCAGTTCCAATACCATACAACCCAGTTCCAATACCATACAACCGCAATTCTCCCCCAGACTTGATCGACGATGCCCTCCACCACATTTCCTCCACATCCCGCTCCTCCGCCCTTGAGCCCCACCCCTCCAACCGCCACCAGGACAGAACCCCACTGGTCCTCACCTATAACCCCACCAACCTCCATATACAGCGTATCATCCGCCGTCATTTCCGCCACCTCTAAACGGACCCCACCACCAGGGATATATTTCCCTCCCCTCCCCTATCAGCGTTCTGAAAAGACCACTCCCTCCGTGACTCCCTCGTCAGGTCCACACCCCCCACCAACCCAACCTCCACTCCTGGCACCTTCCCCTGCAACCGCAAGAAATGCAAAACTTGCGCCCACACCTCCCCCCTTACTTCCCTCCAAGGCCCCAAGGGATCCTTCCATATCTGCCACAAATTCACCTGCACCTCCACACACATCATTTATTGCATCCGCTGCACCCGATGTGGCCTCCTCTATATTGGGGAGACAGGTCGCCTACTTGCGGAACGTTTCAGAGAACATCTCTGGGACACCCGGACCAACCAACCCAACCACACCGTGGCTCAACACTTCAACTCCCCCTCCCACTCCACCAAGGACATGCAGGTCCTTGGACTCCTCCATCGCCAGACCATAGCAACACGACGGTTGGAGGAAGAGCACCTCATCTTCCGCCTAGGAACCCTCCAACCACAAGGGATGAACTCAGATTTCTCCAGTTTCCTCATTTCCCCTCCCCCCACCTTGTCTCAGTCAAATCCCTCGAACTCAGCACCGCCTTCCTAAACTGCAATCTTTTTCCTGACCTCTCCGCCCCCACCCCCACCCCCACTCCGGCCTATCACCCTCACCTTGACCTCCTTCCACCTATCGCATTTCCAACGCCCCTCCCCCAAGTCCCTCCTCCCTACATTTTGAGAACGTGATCAAGCATGTAGATGAGGGTAGGGCAGTTGACATCGTATACATGGACTTCAGTAAAGCTTGTGATAAGGTTCCACATGGTAGGCTGATGGAGAAAATGCAGAGGCATGGAATTGATGGTGATTTTGCAGTTTGGATTAGAAATTGGCTTTCTGAAAGAAGGCAGCGAGTGGTGGTTGATGGAAAATATTCAGCCTGGAGTCCAGTTACTAGTGGTGTGCCACAAGGATCTGTTTTGGGACCACTGCTGTTTGTCATTTTTATAAATGACTTAGACGCAGGCATAGGTGGATGGATTAGTAAATTTGCAGACGACACTAAAGTCGGTGGAGTAGTGGACAGTGTGGTAGAATGTTACAGGTTGCAGGGGGAGTTGGATAAACTGCAGAATTGGGCTGAGAGGTGGCAAATGGAGTTCAATGCAGCTAAATGTGAGGTGATGCACTTTGGGAAGAATAACAGGATGGCAGAGTACTTGGTCAATGGAAAGGTTCTTGGTAGTGTGGATGTGCAGAGGGATCTTAGAGTCCATGTGCACAGATCCCTGAAAGTTGCCATCCAAGTGGCTAGTGCTGTTAAGAATGCATATGGTGTGTTAGGTTTCATTGGTAGAGGGATTGAGTTCCGGAAACGCAATATCATGCTGCAATTATACAAAACACTGATGCAGCCACACTTGGAATATTGTGTACAGTTCTGGTCGCCATATTTCGGGAAGGATGTGGAAGCATTGGAAAAGGTGCAGACGAGATTTACCAGGATGTTGCCTGGTATGGAGGGAAGGTCTTATGAGGAAAGGCTGAGACCTGGGTCTGTTCTCATTGGAAAGAAGAAGGCTAAGAGGGGATTTGATAGCGACATACAAGATTATCAAAGGATTAGATAGGGTAGACAGTGAAAGTCTTTTTCCTCGGATGATGACGTCAGCTTGTACGAGGGGGCATAACTACAAATTGAGGAGTGATAGATTTAAGACAGATGTCAGAGTCAGGTTCTTTACGCAGAAAGTGGTAAGGGCACGGAATGCCCTACCTGCTAATGCAGTGAACTCAAGCCACATTAGGGATATTTAAACAATCCTGGCATAAGCACACAAATGATGATGGGATAGTGTAGGGGGGTGAGCTGAGAATAGTTCACAGGTCGCACAACATTGAGGGCCAAAGGGCTTGTTCTGCGCTGTATTGTTCTATGTTCTATGGACTGGCCACATAAATATAATGGCTACAAGAGTAGGTCTGAGGCTAGGAATACTGTGGCGAGTTAAGTCACTTCCTAATTTCCCAAAGATTCTTCATCATCTGCAAGGCACAAGTCAGGGGTGGGATGGAATACTCCCCACTTGCCTAGATAGGTGCAGCTCCAATTACACTCAGAAGCTTGAAACTTTCCAGACAAAGCAACCCACTTAACTGGCACCACTTCCACTCCCTCCACTATTAATACTCAGTAGCAGAAGTGTGTAATATCTACAAGATAGACTGCAAAGAAATCACTCAAGTTCCTTAGACAGTACTTTCCAAACCTATGACTACTTTCATCCAAAAGGACAAGGGCAGCAAATACATGAGCACACCATTACCTGCAAGTTCCCCTCCAAGCCATTCACTACCCTGACTTGGAAATATATCACCATTCTTTCACTGTCACTGGGTTAGAATCCTGGAATTCTCTTCCTAATGGAATTGTGGATCAACCTACAGCAATTGGTCTGCAGCAGGTCAACAAGGCAGCTCACTACCACCTTCTCAAGAGCAACTAGGGACAGATAATAAATGCTGGCCAGCCAGCGATGCCCACATTTCATGAATGAATTTTTTAAAATGGTTACGTAATATCTGAATTCTTTCCCCATGAATTGAAGGCCACTGTCGCCATATCTGTTATGTCATGATAACTGAAGTGTTCTTTCAGGCATTCTACAGTGTCTCCAGTATCATTGTCTAACTCCTACAATTCGGAATGATAGTTTATGGTGAGAAGATGATAGGTTCATACAAGTGAAGAGTTACATTTCAAGATTCAGCCAATGCCCTTTGCTGCATCATATGGTTCTTTGATTTGATACTAACACTGCACTGGATAGTGTCACCCTTAATCTCACTGTTCATACTTGGCTAATGAAGCACTTCTCTTGTCCTTCTCAAATTAGACTCAATTCCTTGACAGTTTGCATCTCTCCTCTTGTCTCTTTACGATAACTCTATTTCCTTTGTACAATATACCACTTGGGCGATCTTACTCTCTTTAGCAACAGATGAGTCATAGATCCTTCAGTTTAAGTCAACCATGTTTCCCAAACTAAACTAATTCCATTTGCCTGTATTTGGCCAATATCTCTCTCAACCTTTCCTATTCATGTACCTGTCCAAATGTCCTTTAAACATTGTAACTGTACCTGCATCTAATATTTCCTCTGGCAGTTCATTCCACATACAAACCACCCTCTGTGTGAAAAAGTTGCCCCTCAGCTGCCTTTTAAATCTCTTTCTCTTCTTGCCTTAAAATTGTGCCCTCTAGTTTTTAACTCCTCTACACTAGGGAAAGAATTTTTGCTGTTCACATTATCATTGCCCCTCATGATTTTATAAACATCTTTAAGGCCACCCTTAACCTTCTGCACTCTAGTGAAAAATGTCCCAGTCTATCCAGTCTCTTTTTATAACTGAAAACCCTCCAGTCCTGGTAACATCTTGTTAATCTTTTCTGCACCCTCCCCTTCCTATAGCAGGGCAACAAGAACTGTACACAGTTCTCCAAAATTGGCCTCACCAACATTCTGCTCAACCATAATATAATGACCCAACTTCTATACTCAATGGTCTGAATGAAGACAAGCATGCCAAATGCCTTCTTCACCATTCCACCTGTGACACAACTTTCAAAGAACTATGCACCTGAACCATTAGGTCTTTCTGTTCGGCAACATACCCCAGGGCCCTACCATTAACGACTTAAATCCTGCCCTTGTTCGTGTTACTAAAATGCAACAGCTCACATTTATCCAAATTAAACTCCATCTGCCATGCCTCGGCCTATTGGCCCAATTGATCAAGATCCTTTTGTAATCCTAAATAACCTTCTTCACTGTCCACTATGCTACAAATTTAGGTCATAGAGTCATAGAAATGTACAGCATGGAAACAGACCCTTTCATTCAATCCGCCATGCTGACCGAAGCAGAAGTAATCACATGCAACCTTTAAAGGGCCACAATTCACAAAGACAATCCAGGTATCATAGGCCACAGAAGAGCACAGAACAGATTTTCTCACATCTTGACTGTTACGTTTTCGCCAATGTACTCTTTTGTGCCATATTACCTTTCTTCAGCGATGTTGGTGATGGGGATGTTGGGTCAACTTATCAGTAATTGTACAGCACTTACTGTACTGTGCAACATGGATTGTGCCAAAGGTCCATGTCGAGGCGTTCAATGGGTCTCCTTGTTAGACTCGCAAGTCCTTGATGCTTTTATCTTGGAGACACCATTCTAGCAGTCACAAACTATCTACCACTTTTAGACCTGACAATGCCAACCTGTCATATGATGAGGAGTGGTCTGTCAGATCACCACTGGACATCTCTTGAATAGCCATCTTTAAAGGCTAGTTTTGTTTGTTTCTAACTAAACACTTGTAGACAAAGTGATTCAGTTTCTTGTATTAGTGCATTGATTTCCCCACATTAGACATGGTTCCTTTTCCTCTGTGTGGTGGCCTCTTCAATATTTACTTCCTATATTCTGGCCTTGCACTTCTAAAAGTATTCCTTCATTTTTTCAAAGATTAGCAGAATGCAAAACCTGATCTGATCTTCCATTGATACCTTCTAACATCAGGTTTTCCACATAATCTTGACAGTAGGTTTCTGCTGCATCAGTATAAGTGCTATCTTGGCAGTATTGTGTTTGCTCAAGTGATAACAGCATTGATGAGTGCAACTTTCAGTTGTCTGAACTCAGGATTCAGCTCGATGTATTAGCACAGTCACATACTGATCAATATCTTCCCTCCTCTCTTGATCTCTGACACTGAACATATACCATGCTGATGCAATATAAGGTTCAAGGCTTGTTTTCAAAACTAAAAGTCACACAACACCAGGTTACAGTCCAACAGGTTTAAATAGAAGCATTGGGACCGCTGCTCCTTCATCAGGTGGTTGTTTTCAAAGCCTTTAAAATCTCTCCTCGCTAGCTTCTCCATTACTCAAAAGTTTAGAGTGAAATATAATTTGAAGCACTCTTTCTTCAGCACAGATAGCAAGGTGGTTATTCTTAATTGGTCAGGCTTTTATTTAATTCTGCAACAACTTAATCGTATTTTTTCTACTGAAACAGAAAAAAAATTCTAATTCTGCCTCATATCTTCTTTCATTTCCACAGCACTAGGGAGTGGAAAAGACACCACCACTCTGATTTACCGTGGTTTTAATTTATTTTTTTCTTTATAGTAGTTAATTCTGTTTTGGCTCTGAGAATTTACTCTATCTCAGCTTCATACTTTTGAGACTATGCTTCAGGTAATGTGTTTACTGGGCTGCAATAACTAAAATGAAAGCACTTACAGCAGAGGTATACGTTACAGAACTATGATAAGCCAGCTAGCATAATATGTACACATGTATTTCTCCAAACACATACTATTTGTTGTCACTTCTTCAGGTCAAGTTCCTATACAGATACGCAGATCTACAGCTGTCCAGCCTGATAAAGAAAATGGCCCTGGATGGTGACCATTATACACTGCAGCAGCGAAATTTACAACCCTGAAATTTAGCACCACTTAGTCTTGCTGGGATAGGGTTCCACTGCTACAGATATCCACCAGTACATTATTTTAATGTGTAGGTCTAACCTGTAAGAGGTAGGTTTCAATATTAATCTTACTTCAGGATTTCAGCATCATACCCCCATCATTGATTACCTTTCCCATAATCTTTGAGTCATTTTTTAGTTACTTATTGTGAATGGAAATATCTTATAAGATTTCTCCAAAATAGTTCAAAATTGTTGACTGCTATTATTGTTTATTGAATTTTGACTTTAATAAAATATAAGTATGTTATTTGAATGCACTTTTCCAGGACAGATTCACATCTCAGTTTAATTTTGTTTTTGATATGTATCAGGAGCACAGAAGTCATTGGAAAAGATAGAGTGTATACAAATCAAATACAAACTGTTTCAAAGCTAAAGGGGAGTACAATAGTGGGCCAACAATTTAAAATAATTTTGGAGAATCATAGAGGTATTCCAGTAGCCATAATTAACTAAACAAAAAGCACAAAATGAAGGGAAAGGAAGACTATGATCCTGCAAACAAATGATGGAATCAATGAACTCTCAACCCTGTATTTGATGGGTACTGATGTGGAGCTGGCTTGTTATTGAATGAGATGATTGCAAGAATGATGGAAATCCATAGCAGCATCTACACTGACTTAGAGGATGGGGTCTGAAAAAAACTAGTGAGCAGCATGACAACAAACAGAAAATTCTGGAGGGCTAACAGCATCTGTGGAAAGAGAAACAGAGTAACAATTAGAGTCCAATGTAACCCTTCTCTAGGATTCTTTGTTTTTTCAGATTTCTAGCATGTGCAAAATTTTGCTTTTATTTACAAAAATAGTATTTACAAAAAGCACATTCTGAGAAACTATGGGCATGCACACCAAGATGTGCTCCCAGCAAATTCAGTTGTTGCTGATATTATAAGACCATGGAATCAAGTACCGCACTAGAAAGGAATTTATTAATTGGAGTTAAATCCACAATAGCAAAGAAAATAAGCTTCAAAATGGAAACACAAGTACTTATTAGCATTGGTACCTATCTTTTGTCATTAAAAAAAAGTTTTTTTCAAATCTTTGCCTTTACACCTCCTTCTAAATATCAAGACCATCAGCCCATTGAACCTGCTCCACCATTCAATCATGGCTACTAAGTTTCTCAGGAGAAAGTGAGGACTGCAGATGCTGGAGATCAGAGCTGAAAATGTGTTGCTGGAAAAGCGCAGCAGGTCAGGCAGCATCCAAGGAGCAGGAGAATCGACGTTTCGGGCATGAGCCCTTCTTCAGGAATCTAAGTTTCTCAGCCCCATTCTCCTGCTTTCTCGCCGTGACCCTTGATCCCCTTGATACTCAAAAACATATTTATCTCATCTTAAGTATAATCAATGACGTGGCCTCGACAGCTATCTGTGGAAATGAATTCCATAGATTCACCACACTCTGGCTGAAGAAGTTTTTCCTTATCTCCTTTCTAAAAGGTCTTCCCCTTACTCTAAGACTATGCCTTCAGGTTCTAGTCTCTCCTAACAATGGAAACATTCTCCCAACATCTACTCTATCCAGGACCGTTCAGTATTCTGGATGTTTCAATTAGATCCCCCCCTCATCCTTCTAAACTCCATCGAATATAAACCCAGAGTCCTCAAATGTTCCTCATATGTTAAGCTGTTCTGAGACCATTCTCGTGAACCTCCTCTGAACATGTCTGAGAACCAGTATGTCCTTCCTGAGATATGGGGCCCAAAACTACACACAATACTCTAAATGTGGTCTAACCGGAACCTTATAGAGCCTCAGAAATACATCCCTGCTTTTATATTCAAGTTCTCTCAAAAATAAATGCCAACATTGCATTTGCCTTCCTAACTAGTGCCTCAATCTGCAAGTTTACCTTGAGAGAATCCTGGACTAGTACTTCCAAATCGCTTTGCACTTCAGACTTCTGAATTTTCTCCCTATTTCGAAAATAGTCCATGCTCTTCCTACCAAAGTGCACAACCTCACGTACACTTTCCCACATTGTACTCCATCTGCCACTTTTTGCCCTCTCTTCTAACCTGTCCAAATCCTTCTGCAGCCTCCCTGCTTCCTCAATGCTATCCGTCGCTCCACCTATCTTTGTATCATCCGCAAACTTAGCCAGAATGCCCTCAGTTTAGTGAAAAACTGTGGTCCCAACATTGAGCCTTGCAAAATACCACATATCACCGGCTGCCACCCTGAGAAGGACCCTTTTATCCCCATTCTCTGCTTGCTGCCAGACAGCCAAGCTTCTATCTATGCTAGTACCTTGCCTCTGACACTATGGGCCCTTGTCTTACTAAGTAACCTCCTGCGTGACACCTTATCAAAAGCCTTCTCGAAGTCCAGGAAGACAACATCCATAGGTTCTTCTTGATCTAACCTGCCATTACTTCCTCAAAGAATTCTAGCAGATTTGTCAGGCATGACCTCCCCTTGACAAAACCATGTTGACTTCGCGCTATTTTACCATACACTTCCAAGTATTCAGAAATCTCATCCTTCACAATGGATTCAGGATCTTACCCTCAACCGAGGTTAGATTAATCAGTCTGTAATTTCCTGTCTTTTGCCTTACTCCCTTCTCAAACAATGATGTCACTCTAGCAATTTTCCAGTTCTCTGGGACTCTCCCTGATTCTAGAAATACCTGAAAGATCACCACTAATGCCTCCACTATCTCTTCAGCTATCTCCCTTAGAATTCTGGGGTGTAGTCTGTCTGGTCCAGGTGATTTAGCCACCTTCAGGTAAATAAGTTTTTCTCGCACCTTCTCATTGGTGATGGCCACCATACTCAGTTCTGCCCCCTCATTCTCTTGAATTTTTGGGATATTACTTGTGTCTTCCACCGTCAAGATTGACACAAAGTTACTATTCAGTTCCTCAGCCATTTCCTTATACCCCACTACTGTCTCTCTAGTGTCATTTTCTAGCGGCCCAATGTCCACTTGTGCCTCTCTTTTGCCCTTTATATGTCTAAAGAAACTCTTTCTTTATATTACTGGCTAGCTTACCCTCATATTTAATCTTCTCCCTCTTTATGACATTTTTTGTTGCCCTCTGTTGGTCTATGTAAGATTCCCCATCCTCTGGTTTCCCACTGCCCTTTGCCACGTCATATGCTTTATCTTTTTATTTTTATGCTAAACTGACATTCCTAGTCAGCCATGGTTGCCTCATCCTCCCTGTATCATGCTTCTTTTTCCTCAGGATGAATCTGTGTCCATTGAATTACTCCCAGAAACTCCTTCCATTGCTGTTCTACTGTCTTTCCTGCTCGGCTCCTCTCCTAGTCAATTCTATCTAGCTCCTGCCTCATGCCTCCATAGTTGACTTTATTCAGGTGTAATGCTGCTACATCTGATTCTATCTACTCCCTCTCAAATTGCAGAGTAAATTCAATCATATTATGATCACTGCCCCCTAAGAGTTCCTTCAAGCTCCCTTATCAAGTCTACCTCATTGTGCAACACTAAATCCAGTATTGCCTGTTCATTAGTAGGCTTTACCACAAGCTGCTCCAAGAAGACACCTCGTAGACATTCCACAAATTCCTTTTCTTGCAATCCACTACCAACCTGATTTTCCCAATCCACCTGCATGTTGAAATCCCCCAAGATCACTGTAACTTTGCATTTCCAATACAACTTTTCTATCTCCTGGTGCATCTTGCATCACAGCTTCTGACTACTATTTGGAGGCCTGTTCATAACTCCAACCAAGTTTTTTTTCCCTTTGCAGTTCCTCAATTCTACCCACACAGATTCTACACCATCTGACCCTACTTCTTTTCTTACTATTGATTTAGTTTCATTTCTTACTTATAAGGCAATCTTATCCCCTTTGTCCACCTGCCTATCTTTTCGATAGGATGTTTATCTTTGAATATTCAGCTCCCAATATTGATGGTAGCCATAATGTGGAGGTACTCCGAAAGCTTGCGATTTCAAATAAACCTGTTGGACTGTAGCCTGGTGTCATGTGACTTCTGACCTTCTTTAAATATTAAAAGTGCAATTTGTAAATAATATTATTAAATGATAGAAAATTGCAACAGCGGAAATAATTGATTCTTAATTTACATTAATCTTTCCCTTACCATCTCCCAGGACACCTGCTTCTAAACCATTTTCCTTATTTAAAAAAGCAGAAGTGTCCAATATAAGAATTCTGACTATTACTTTTCTCCCTTGTATAAATTCCAAGAAGTATATTTCAGTGTGCAAATGGTGTTCCTTAGTTCCTCCATCACTTGTTTCCTAAAAATGATAATATGGTCAATTTTCACATTGTGAGGGACTGGTATGTAAATGTTTTAGTGGTAATTCGCAGCATATTTTGTATATCTGTTGATTCTCATTTTTCTTTCCCCCAATGTAACATTGTTTATGCTTATTAGTTGAACAGAAAATATGCAATAGAAATCCATGAGCACTCAACACATTTTTGTGATCATCCTTTGTTTATCATTTCACTGGATTATTAAACCAGTCAGCATGTATTAATAGCATTGCTAAAAAAGCAAACAGAAGAATGTCATGGAAATGCAAGAAGCATTTGTGTATACACACCATGGCCCAAAACAAGACAGAGTGAAATTAAAAGAGAAGTGAATAATTAATGAGTTTATGTTTAAATAAAATGAAACAATTTCCTTGACTAGTTTAACTTGAAGCATATGGATTGGAGTAATTTTTTTATGTCATTAATGTACTTTTCTAATACAGGTCTGCAAATTTCCACACACTTATTTCAAGCACAGAAAATCCCAATGATTATTTCTGTGAAATTCACTATTGAGATCTTCTCCTATCCCACTTATAAAAATGAAAAGTAAAATAGAATAACCTTCTGAGCAAAGTTAACTAATGATACCAATGAAGAGTTAAATGGCTTTTATGGTGATCTGGTCACAATGTCCAAAGTCAGCTTATCTGCAAAATCAGGCAGACGAGTAATGAAAGTCTGGTGCCAGCATATCCACAATCAATAGAGTGGACAACACAATTATTTGCTGCAAGGAAGAAAACACTTTCTGCATAACATATTACATCTTAATACAGTGGCTTAACCCAAATTTCATGGCCACAGTCTATTCGAGACTGCTTTTAAGATGAAAAATAGAGATTTCAAGCAAGGTGCTAGAATCCATTGATACATGTAATAAGGAGAAAATCTTCCAGCACTAAGGACTGTGGACTACTTATGATTGTCAATTCCCAAACACTCTCAGTGACTAATTTAAGAGCTTGCAGTTGGATGTGATATTCTTTAAGGTAG
The DNA here is from genome assembly GCF_037043375.1 of Chiloscyllium plagiosum. Taxonomy (NCBI): domain Eukaryota; kingdom Metazoa; phylum Chordata; class Chondrichthyes; order Orectolobiformes; family Hemiscylliidae; genus Chiloscyllium; species Chiloscyllium plagiosum. The sequence goes on along the minus strand of NW_028270139.1, from coordinate 35,338,068 downwards.
ACAATAGAGATTTCATTCTGATGACTCCAAGACCAATACGAGTACTTCATATTTCAAGCAATAAAAGCAAAATACTGTTGACACTGTAAATCTGAAACAAAGACAGAGAATGCTGGAGAAACCCAGCAGGTCTGGCAGATCTGTGGAGAGAGAAACAGAGGTAAAGTTTCAAGTCTGACATGATTCATCTTCAGAACTCCTTTAATTGGGTCAACTTACAGCAAGTAGACTGTAATGGTTCAAGATGACAGCTTAACACCAGCTTCTCAACAGCAACTAAGGATGGGCAATAATTGCTAGCCAGGCAACAATGCCAATGTCCCAGGAGGGAACAATAAAAAAACAAACAATATGATACCCAGAACTGTATATACTCCAGCTGAGGTGCAATGGTGTCTTGGTGTTCACTGCACAACTGTTAAACATATTGAAATTAGGCCTACATAACATTGTTACCTAAAATAAATGTGATGTGATGGCAATCAAGTGGGCTGATTTGTCCTGGATAGTTTCAACCTTTTTGAGTACTGTTAGAGCTTCATCCATCCAGGCAAATGTGGAGCATTCCATCACACTCCTGTTTTGTGCTTTGTAGATGATGGACAAACTTTGGGGAGTCAGGAGATGAGTTACTTGTCGCAGTATTCCTAGATCTGCTCTTGTAGCCATTGTGTTTATATGACGAGTCCAGTTTAGCTTCTTGTCAATGGTAACCACCAGGCTGTTGATAGGGGAGAATTCAATGATGGCAACACCACTGAATGTCAATGGGAGATGATGAGATTGCCCTTGGTAGAGATAGTCATTGCCTGGCATTTTTGTGATGTGAATGTTACTTGCTACTTGTCAGCTCATGTGGGGATATTGTCCAGAACTTGTTACATTTGAACATGGATTGCTTCAATACCCGAGAAGTCATGAATAGTGATGAACATTGTGCAGTCATCAGCAAAGATCCTAACTTTATGATTGAGAAATGAATATGGATGGAAGTAGCAGAAGGTGGCTGAGCCTAGGATACTATGCTAGGAATTCCTGCAGGTGTTCCTGAAGGTTACAAGATGCGACTTCAACCAGTGGAGAGTTTGTTCCCGATTCCATTCGATTCCAGTTTTGCCAACTCCTTAATGCCAACTTGGTCAAATGCAGCCTTGATGTCAAGGGCTGCCATTCTCACCTCACCTCTGACATTCAGTCTTTTGTTTAAATCAAGGCTGTAAAGAGGTGAGGAGCTGAGTGGCCCTGGCAGACGCCTGGGCACCAGTGAACAGGTTATCACTCATCAGGTTCTGCATTATAATACTGTTGATGACACCTTTCATCACTTTATCAATATTGAGAGTAGACTGATGAGGCGGTAATTAACTGGATTTTATTTGTCCTACTTTTGTGTCCAGCACATAGCTAGCAATTTTCCACAGTTTCTGGTAGATCCCAGTGCTCTAAATGTACTGGAAGAGCTGGGCTTGTGGAGTGGCAAGTTTTGGAGCACAATTATCAGTGCTATTACTAGAATGTTGTCAAGGCCTGTAGTCTTTGCAGTATCCAGTGCCTCCAACTATTGCTTGATAACATGTGGAGTGAATCGGAATAGCTGAAGACCAGTATCTGTAATGCTGGGGACCACTAGAGGAGAGTGAGTTCGATCTTCCATTCGGTACTACTGGCTGAAGATTGCTATGAATGATTAGATTCCTTACAGTATGGAAACTGACCCTTCGGTCCAACAAGTCCACACCGACCCTCTGAAGAGTAACCCATCCAGACCCATTCCCCTATCCTATGTTACCCCTGACTAATGCATCTAACACTATGGGCAATTTAGCATGGCCAATTCACCTGACCTGCACATCTTTGGATTGTGGGAGGCAACTGGAGCACCAGGAGGAAACCCAAGCAGATACAGGGAGAACGTGCAAAGACAGTCGCCTGATACAGGAATTGAACCCAAGTTCCTGGCATTGTGAAGTAGCAGTGCTGACCACTGAGCCATCATGCCGCCCAAGCTTCAGCTTTATTTTTTGTATCGATATGTTGGGCTCTCCCCCTCATGGCGGATGCAGATATTTGTAATTTTATAAGAGGATTTAAGATTTAACTAGTAGAGTTAAATGTTCATGGTCCATAATTTATTACCTGCAGATTGACTATTTATTACAAATAAATAGAACCTTTCTCGTTAAGCACAAACATCTGGTCCATGTTTTCTATCAAACTGGGACTAACAGACAGATGAATTGGTGAGTTTTATGTATTCTTACAAAATCTTTATCTTTTGTGACGACTCCAGGAATAATGGGGAGTGATTTCCACCATGCTATCCCCTGGGAAGCATAACAAGAGGGTGTTGATAAAGTAATCTCAGCATGTTCCAACTTGTTCAAAACTCATTTAGTTTGTTAGCACACTCTGGTCTGAAGTTTCATTGAGCCAAGAAGGAGACACCAGAGGAAGGTGCACCAGCAATTTTATATACCTGACTGATGTGCCAGCTCCTTGAGAAGGGTCTAATTGTTGCAATTTTATAGACACATCAGATACTGTACAACAGCAACCTGCCTGAAAATGCACACTATCAATTTAGTGTGCAAACACACCAACTAGCTTTCTGTTGATTTGGAATAATAGAGTAATTATGGGACAAAAGAAAGCTATTTGACCCGTTGAATCAATGGCAACTGCTTGTATAACCTTTGAAAGCTCAAATTCCTTACGTTATCACCATAGCACTTCATTTCCTTCCAAAGCCCATCCAATTTCCTGTTGAAATAATTGATTATCTTCACTTCACCACCTCGTATGTTTTCATCATATTCCCCTGAATTTCTTGCCCAAAAGTATACATAGGAGTCTTAGTAAATATATACTGGCTGCTCCCAAATTTAAGGATGACATCTACTCAGTTCCTCCCATGGGCCTTCATGTAATTGATATGTGATTTGCAATCTGCAGATCTTTGGGAGCAGAAAGTCCCAGAAAGATTTAGGATCCCATCTTCAGCATTTGTTTCTTTTTCATTGCTCTACCTCTTGATTAAGGTGTTTGGATTTAAAGCATCTCCAGCTTGAAGGGCAAGTTGTTGCCATTTTAAATTATTGGGAGCAAACTCCTACTAGTCATTAATTACAATGCTGTTGTATTTCCTCCCCTGGAACACTGGTCCTTTGAGAGTTGTGAAAATAGGTCCTAAATGGAAAGATCTTTTCTGCCATCTGGATATAGTGTTAAATTCATTGCATATGATTTTACAAAAGTTCTCCGTAATGTTTGTTGAAGCTGGATTCAAAAAGGACTAGCATTTATTCAACATTCTTTCTAATGAAACTAAAGAATGCAGTGGAGGAGTGATCAGTAAAATTTGTCTAATCCTTTTAAGTGTCAACAATAAATAGACCAGGTCTCATGGCAGTGCAGGTTTGTGGTGACAACAATTGTTCTGTCCATTAGAATGTTTGTTGACTTGCAGATACCATTGTAATCAAACATTTGTTATCAATTTGTATAAGGCAAATGTGTTGTAGTTGGTCCAGTTTCGGGTGTCCTCATCAATGGAGGCTTTTTGAGAGCGTTGGCTACTGAGGTATGAGAAGTGTTGGTATGGAAGATATGGAAGTCTCTCCATCAACATATGTGGGAGGTAGAATAATTGATTGACCAGGTTTGAGTTTCTGTTTTGGTAGCATTCAGGGACAGGTTTAATCTCTTGTATTCAAAATTGAAGAGATCCAGAGAGGCTGGCAAATCAAGTGCAAAGTGAACAACAGCTTGGCAGTCAATGCATATTACAGGTTCTGTATATTTGGAGTTTAGATCAGAGTGGTGCTGGAAAAGCATAGCAGGTCAGGCAGCATCCGAGGAGCAGGAAAATTGGCATTTCAGGCAAAAGCCCTTCATCAGGAATAGAGGCAGGAAGCCTCCACGGTGGAGAGATTTTATTGAATTCTATTGATCCACTGTCAATGGAAGAACTACAAGAAGCAATGAAACAGATGAAAATCAACACTGACTGCATCCCTGATGGTATTAAAACTGAGGTCGTCAAATTGGATGCGCTTTTGCTCATGTCAGGATTCTGTGCATTCAAGCTGTGAATTTGGAGGAAAAATGGACACCTCTCTGTATTTCACTTTTAGAAATGTGAAAAATGTAACTTTCTTCAAGAAAGGAGAGAAATCATATTGTGGAAACTCTTGAGATACTTCATTGTTGTTCTTAGAAGGTAAATTTTTGAAACATATTGTCCTGAATCATCTGTTGCCTGTCCCTGATGATATCTGTCAGAAAAGAAATATGACTTTAAACCTTCCTGACATGGTCGTTGTTGCCAGACACATTCAAGTAAAATGTTAAAAAAAATCAGAATTCTTCATTGTATTAATGACCTTACTAAAGAACTGATTCCGTAAATTGCAAGGCTCTTTGAATAGGTTTCAGAGGTATGAATGTTCAAGAAACTTCATCACAATCTCGAAACTGGTTAATGATGATATGAGTGAAACTGTCTTGAGCACATGGACTGCAGCGGTTCAAGAAACTGGCTCACCACCACCTTCTGGATCAGTGGTGCTGGAAGAGCACAGCAATTCAGGCAGCATCCGAAAAGCTTCGAAATCGACGTTTCGGGCAAAAGCCCTTCATCAGGAATAAAGGCAGAGAGCCTGAAGCGTGGAGAGATAAGCTAGAGGAGGGTGGGGGTGGGGATAGAATAGCATAGAGTACAATAGGTCAGTGGGGGAGGAGATGAAGGTGATAGGTCAGGGAGGAGAGGGTGGAGTGGATAGGTGGAAAAGGAGCTGGGCAGGTCGGACAAGTCCGGACAAGTCAAGGGGATCGTGTTGCTGGAGGTTAGAAACTAGGATGAGGTGGGGGAAGGGGAAATGAAGAAGCTGTTGAAATCCACATTGATGCCCTGGGGTTGAAGTGTTCCGAGGCGGAAGATGAGGCGTTCTTCTTCCATGCGTCTGGTGGTGAGGGACCGGTGATGGAGGAGGTCCAGGACCTCCATGTCCTCGGCAGAGTGGGAGGGGGAGTTGAAATGTTGAGCCACGGGGCGGTTTGGTTGATTGGTGCGGGTGTCTCGGAGATGTTCCCTAAAGCGCTCTGCTAGGAGGCGCCCAGTCTCCCCAATGTAGAGGAGACCGCATCGGGAGCAATGGATACAATAAATGATATGAGTGGATGTGCAGGTAAAACTTTGATGGATGTGGAAGGCTCCTTTAGGGCCTTGGATGGAGGTGAGGTAGGAGGTGTGGGCACAGGTTTTACAGTTCCTGTGGTATCATCTGCAGTCATTATTTTCACCACCACCTTCTCAAGGAAAACTAGGGAAGGGCAATAAATGCTGGCCAGCCAGCGATGCATATGTCCCACGAGTGAATATAAAAAAATGTGGAAGATCTCAAACGTATCCTTGGACAACAGTCTGTTAAGGACAGAAAACAGTTTTGGAGGGGTACACCAAGGAAAACAAAGGGACAAACCCCCATCAAAGAGGGTAGCCAGTCATGAAGATGGGTGAATTTAGCAGCACTACATAAATAGGGAAAGGATCAGAGAGCTTTTTAAACTGTAGTACACAGTGCCCTTTGAATATGTTGAAATCGCAGAAAGGAGTTTGATCTTTAGGTGTTGGTCAAACCACAAGAATCCAACATTCTGCAGTTAATGGGACAGAGAGATGGCTCCATTTCACCAAATGCAGTGCATTTGACAAATATGCAAGGAAGATCATAACTGAACATTTGGTTGATTTAGAAGTTGGAGATGAGAAACACTACTAAGCAGATATTCCAAAACCTGATATACATATTGGCCCTGAAGCCCACGCAGTTGATGCACAAGAGGTAGGGAGAGGATAATGCCAATACTTTCACCATGGGGTTTACAACAGCGAACAAAGTTCCTGAAAAGCAGATATGCCATTGGAGGATATACATATCTTTCAAAGGATTTGGACAAAGCTTTCAAGGCCAACATTTATTGCCCTAGAGAAATCAGTGGTGATTCACCCTTTTGAACTCCAGCAGTCCTTCTGGTGTAGTTACAGACACACTGCTGCTGGACAGAGAATTCCAGGATCTTGATCCCAGGACTCCGAAGAAGCAGAGTTTTGTTCCAAATCGGGACAATATGTGGTTTGGATGGAAATGCACAGGAGAAATTTGCAGGTGGTGTTGTTCCCACATGTTTGCTGCTTTTATCCTTCCTAATGGTAAAGGTTTGGAAGATGCTGTTGAAGGCATCACAATGAATTTCAGCCTCTTGTGGGTGATACATATTTCTGCATCAGTAGTGGAGGAAGTGTATGTTTATGTTGGTGGATGGGTGCTGATTAAGCAGACTGCTTTCTCCTGAATGGTGTTGAACTTCTTAAATGATATCAGAGCTTAACTCATTGAAGCAGGTATTCCAAAACACTAATGACATGTCTTGTAGATGATAGACAGGCTCTAGAGACTCATGAGGTGAGTCACTTCAGGATTCCTAGCTTTTCACCTGGTGTGGTAGCCACAGTATGGCTGGACTGGTTCAGTTTGTGGTCAATGGTAATCCCCAATGCACTGATATTAAGAAATTCAATTATGGTAATCACACTGAATGTCAAGGAGATGGTTAGATGCTCGCTTGTTGTAGATGGCCAAATCCCAAGCCTGATTATCACTTAGGTTTTAATGCATATTAGCATAGACTGTTTCAGAAGCTGAGGAGTATGGTGCAACCATCACCTTCTGACCTTATGATAGATAAAGCAACTGAAGATGGTTGGGTGGAGGAAACTACATTGAGGAACTCCTGCAGATATGTCCTGTGTCTGTAATGACTAGCTTCTAAAAACTCAACCATTCTCTTTTGTTCTAGGTATGACAGGTGATAAAACTCTTTGCATTTATGGAGACCCACCACTAAAGTGCCAGTGTCCTTAAACTTCTTCGCCTCTTATAACTTTCAAAATGTGTAAAGTGGACCTGACTAGCACTTGGCAAATGGCGACCCATCATAGCATAATGGATCACTGCTCGAGAAGGCAGCAGATTACAGCATGTTTAGTCCTGATCAGAACACAAAGGCACAAAAGGTATACAATTTAATTCCATTGCTAAAACCCCTCAGGGAGTTATCAACTATACTACATGGTCATCAGGGCACAGGTCAAACTGTGTTAACTGACAGGGAGGTTGCCAATTCTCCAGAACTGACCTGGAATCTAAAGGACTTGTCGTACACAACCCAAGAGAAAACCCATAGAGCCACTGAGAAAAAGCTGTTACGTTTTGCATTTTCTTCAAACATTAGTCTTTACAAATAAAGTATTGAAAATGGGTAGAAAATAGCTCTTTGGCTGATAGGCAATATCCAATTGGTTAAGAGGTCATTTTGCTTTCTAATTGGTGCAGAAAGGAACTGCATCACAAGGAAGAATCTGTTTGCCAATTAGTCATTGGAAATTGGAAGCAAGCGCTGCAAAACCTCCAGCAATATATTTAATCACATTGGCAATCCTAGCCATCAGTTGCCACTGTGGAATGGAGTCAAATGCAGAAATGGTCCTGACTTGAAAATGAAAACTTAGCGTCCTGGCTTCAGAAAACAAGATTTGAATCTGATACCCTCAAGTGTTTATTAGCAAATCAACTGGACTTTACTGTATATATTTGTATCCTGCACCTCATCTGCCATCATGTTGTGGAATTTTGACTCCAACAATTTTTGAGCTGGGCAGGTCAATATATATATATGATCGCCCCCATAGCGTAAGAACTATATGCAAGTAATGTAGTACTGAACAATTAAGTACATCTTAGTTCAGTTCCTGGCATGTATAATATATATATATATATATATATATATAGACAATTCGGTTGCTGGGCTAATAGTTGTTAAGAGACAACATTTTTAGACTATGAACCAAAAATGGAAAAGATACTTCTTTAAACTGTGTAAGATGTTGTTTAAAGTTTTAAAAACAAATTTTCTGGAACACATTGAGAGTACTTTATAAACAACATTGCCCTATTCAAACAGTAAGGAAGAATTCCAAACAGATCAGCACTCTCTGTAGGTGTTCAGAGCAGTTCTGTCTGGAGACAATCTCTTGACTCACTTTTCAATTGGCACTGGTTATTGTGGGATCAGGAGAGCTCAGGATAATAATAATTATTTGACTGGTTTCGAGGCAGGTGGCTACAGCTTTGTATGTACACAATACAGCAGTAATGTCTAGCCTGCAAAGAGAAAACATCCATCTCTTTTTCTCTTCATGTTCAGAAGCAAAAGAAAATCGCTAACAGTGAGTTACTCTCCTTCACTTTTCAGCTGCTCTCTCTGCAAAATGCTTTTTCAAAGGGAAAAGGGAAAACCACCTTGGGAAACACTGAAGGGCAAATTCTCAACTGATGAATGAAAGACTGAGAGTTGGTGTACTACAACCTTGCATCATCAGAAAAGAGTTGGAAGGAATCAACAGAAAACAAATCGTGGGGTCTATGTACAAACTGGTGTTATCAAGCTGTGTTTCCCTGATTTTTATTTTTCTACAACACTTTATTCATGGGTTGTCTGTCTTTATATGTCGATGCATGTGTGAATGGGAATTTTTAAAAGAGGCAAAATTTGGGGGATTCAAGATAGTGGCGATCTGATAGGTCTGCCTTGCTGAGCTCTGCATCGTAACCCAAGCAAAGTGGTGCTTTCATTCTCCCCTCACTAGCCATTTATATAAAAAAAATTAAAAATCAGTAGAATAAAGCCCCCAGAACCTTTAAATACTGATTTTAATGTTTAGGGAAAAAAAAGATTAGGTTAGATTAGATTACTTACAGTGTGGAAACAGGCCCTTCGGCCCAACAAGTCCACACCGACCCGCCGAAGCGCAACCCACCCAGACCCATTCCCCTACATTTACCCCTTCACCTAACACTACGAGCAATTTAGCATGGCCAGTGCACCTAACCTGCACATTTTTGGACTGTGGGAGGAAACCGGAGCACCCGGAGGAAACAACGTGCAAACTCCAGAAACGCAGACAACGTGCAAACTCCACACAGTCAGTCGCCTGAGGCGGGAATTGAACCCGGGTCTCTGGTGCTGGGAGGCAGCAGTGCTAACCACTGTGCCACCGTGCCACCCAAAGATGACAAAAGGAAAGGGATCGCGAGGATGGCAACATGCAGGGCACTCCCCTACAGCAACGGATGCGTCCACAGCACCAACTCCCATGGCAGTACCTTTGAACTTACTGGAGCAACAGAACTTAGTCTCTGAGTTCGTTAAACTTCGAGAGAAGATTGAGTTGGTGCTAGACAAGTCCCTTACTAGACTAGAACCGATCTCTGCCATGCTACAAAAGCACGAGCAGGAGATCCAATGTCTTGATCAACGCATGGAGGAGGTCGAACAAAGAGCCGTGGCGCGGAGATCGTGGCGGAGACCTCGGCAGGACAGATCCAGGCGTTGGAAAGTCAGGTGTGGGCCTTACTCAATCATGTCGATGACCTTGAGAATCAAGATCGAAGAAAGAGCATACATATAGTCGGACTGCCAGAATGAGAAGAAGGTGAGCAACTAGTCAGCTTCCTGGAGCAATGGCTCCTCTCGCTCCTGGGACTGGGAGTCACGTCAAGCCAGGTACAAGTGGAGCAGGCCCACCAAATTGTAATGCACAGGGCCAGGTTGGATCTGCGCCCCGATCTGGTTCGGTACGGTACGGTCCTAGAGCAACTCCAATGCTATAAAAAGAAACAAATGATTATGGATGCCTCCAGAACTCTCAGGCCCAAGTGTAAGGGATGTAAAATCATGTTTTTTCAATACCTTTCTTGGGCTATGATCAGAAAGAGGAAATCCTATGATGAAGTAAGGAAGAGGTTGAAGGACTTGAACATTAAATATTTGTGAGGTATCCGGCAGTCTTGTGCTTCAGCCATGGAGGGTCCATTTATAACTTTGACTCAGCAGAGTAGGCAAAGGATTTCCTAGATACTTTAAAATAAATTGGCTAGATCACATATTATGGACAATAGTGTGTCCTTTGCTAACTTGACTGTTTATTTTATATGGGGAGAAAGTGAGGTCTGCAGATGCTGGAGATCAGAGCTGAAAATGTGTTGCTGGAAAAGCGCAGCAGGTCAGGCAGCATCCAGGGAACAGGAGAATCGACGTTTCGGGCATAAGCCCTTCTTCAGGAATATTTTATATACCTGGCCTTGTTCTGCTAATATGAGGGGTCGGGGATGGGGTGATTCGGGGATGAGCCTGAAGAAGGGCTCATGCCCGAAACGTCGATGCTCCTGCTCCTTGGATGCTGCCTGATCCGCTGCGCTTTTCCAGCAACACATTTTCAGCTCTGATTCTTTCTTTCCCTTTCTTGTGATTTTTGCTAATTCCTGTTATTCCCTTTGTTCTTTCTTAGCTTGGGGTGGTTATTTCTTTTATTAATAACAAGCGGGTTAGCATATGGGAGGAATGGGTTCGATGCTCACTTTTAATTTCCATATGTATAAGATATATGTTTTCTTTGTTTTTGTATTGCTTGGGTTTGGGGCACGGCTCTCGCTGGAACGAGTCATGGTGGGATTAGTGAGTAGGGTGAGTGTCCCCTATGGGCAAAGTAGGTGGGGGGGGTGGAAAGTCTCCAGCTATTTGTCTGTTGCTTAGTTTAAGACTAGTGATTAGAATTTTTGTTTTGGTAGTGTCTGTAGTGGTAGTTTCTAGATTTTACAAATCATGTTTTGTCTCCACTCGATGCACTATGAGTAGGCTTCTTCCTCGTGGGGGGGCACAGGCCACCTTAGGCGGTTATGGCTAGTTGCTCGTTTAGATAATGCACTTGGAACATAAAGAGGAGTCACTCACCAGTCCAAAGAAAGAAACTGCTCTCGAATCTCAGAAATGAGAGGGGCGACATTGCTTTGCTACAAGAAACATACTTGAATGATGAGGAGCATTTAAAATTATGAGGGGGGTTTGGCAGGGTGTTCTTTTTGTCTTTTATTTCTAAAAGTAGAGGAGTGGCTATATTAATGCAGAAGAAACTTTCATTTCAAGTAGTACACCAAATTAAGGATGAACATGGGCAGTTTGTTATCCTCAAAGTCTTAATACATGGGGAGGAGTATGGCATCTTGAATGTCAATTGCCCCCCAGCACACCTTCTTAAATATTTAATTGATGCACTTTCCAGATTGATGGCTCTTGGGGTGTGCTGCACAGTTATAGGGGAAGACTTTAATCTTCTCATGGATCCCGAGGTGGTTAGGATACCAAGGGGTCTCTTGGGTATCTCCCCACAATTCAAACAATTGGTGGATTTGTGTGGGGAGTTGGGGCTGGTGGATGTGTGGAGATGTCTCCACCCTAAGGGTAGGGATTTTACTTTTTACTCCAACCTGCACAAGTGCCATAAAAGGATCAATATGTTTTTTGTCCCATTGATCTGTCTGGATTTGGTACTATCCTGTAAGATTGGGAATATAATCATTTCGGACCATGCGGCAATGTACTTGGAAGTCAAGATCAGGGGTAATAGAACAGAAATGCGGCACTGACGCATGGATCACTGTCTTTTGAAAGCCAGCAAGTTTACTGAGTACTTTACAAGGGAATTCAAGACTTTTTGGGACATTAACTCGGGTATGATCAGTAATCCATTGGTACTCTGGAAGACCATCAAGGCTTATTTAAGGGGTTTAATTATTTCATAGTCAGCGACTAGGAAGAGACACAGGGGAGAGCAGCAAAGTCTACTTGAGCCCGGCTGAAGGCAACCAAGTCGGCATACTATGATAGACCGTCTTTGACTAAATTACAGTGAGCTACGGCTATCCAGGCTTCTCTGAACTCCATACCCACCCAGGCAGCAAACAGAGAAGTCTTCTTTGCGAAGCAAAGACTATTTGAGTACATTGCTAAGCCAGGTAAAAACTTGGTATGTCTGGCCAGGAAGTGGAGCGCCCCACAATCCATTATGTCCATTAGGGACGGTACTGGTATTCTCACTCATGAGTCTGAAAAAAATCAATGCAATATTTAGGAAATTCTATTCAGAGTTATATCGGTGAGAGGGTTGTGAGGATGGGTTGGCAAGGATGGAATCCTTTTTTGAGAACCTCGATCTCCCAGGTATAACTGCAGAGCAGGACTCTCTTCTGAATGCCTCTCTAGCAATATCAGAGGTATAAGAGGCAGAAAGGCAGCTCCAAAGTGAAAAAGCACCTGGCCTGGACAGAGTCCCGAGTGAGTTCTATAAGGAGTTTACAGACATGTTGGCTGAGTCAATGTTGTTAATGTATAGCCATTTGTATAGACAGGACTGCCTTCCGCCCCCTCTCAGGAAGCTAATATCTCTCCTTTTCTTAAGAGAGGGAAAGATCCTGAGGGCTGAGCCTTGTACAGACCTAATTTGCTGCTGAATGTAGACTTTAAAATCTTGTCTAAAATGTTAGAATCGAGATTGGAGAAGGACTGCCCTTTATCATAAAGGAGAGCCAGACAGGCTTCATTAAGGGCTGCAGTTCTTCTAACAAAATCAGGTGAGTGTTGAATATGGTGCAGGTCTGCCAGCAGAGGTCAATCCCAGGCTTGGTGGTCTCCTTAGACGGAGAAAAGGCACTTGACCGGGTGGAGTGGCCCCATCTCTTTAGTGTCTTGGAAGAATTTGGTCTTGGGGGGGGTCTTTGCCAGGTGGGTGGCAGTGCTGTATAGCGATCCCATAGCGGCGGTCCTTACGAATGGCATAAAATCAAATAACTTTAGCGTTGGGAGAGGCAACCAAGAAGGGTGCCCTCTTTCGCCGCTGCTATTCACTTTAGTAATGGAACCGCTGGAAGAGGCTATTCGGATGGTCTCTAAAATAGCTGCCCCAGGAGTGGGAACAGAAGAGCAGATGCTGATGATGTTCTTCTCTTTTTCTCTTAATCAAAGATTAATTTATTTGGTACTTTCTCAGGGTATAAAATTAATTTTATGAAATCGGAAGCCATGCCAATGGCGGAGGGGCTTGTGGGAGCACCTGACCTGGAAGATGGAACACAATTTCCTTTTAGGTAGTCACAAAAAGGTTTCCTGTATTTGGGTATTTTCATTACCCCTGCTTTTCACCAAAGGTACGGAGCTAATTTTGTACAATTGTTTGAGAAGATAAAACAAGACCTTCAGCTTTGGGAGGGGTTACCAATATCATGGTTAGGTCGAATAGCTCTGATTAAAATGAAAGTTCTTCCTCGCCTACTATACCCCATGAGTATGCTCCCGTTGTTGTTGCCTAGACAAGCGCTGCAGGGACAATAGACAAGAGGTGCACGAGTAGACCATTCAGCCCTTCAAGCCAGCACCACCATTCATTATGATCATGGCTGTTCCTGCCTTATCCCCATAACCCTTGATTCCACTATCTTTAAGAGCTCTATCCATCTCTTTCTTGAAAGTATCCACAGACTTGGCCTCCACTGCCTTCTGGGGCAGAGCATTCGATATATCCACCACTCTCTGGGTGAAGAAGTTTCTCTTCAACTTTGTTCTAAATGGCCTACTCCTTATTTTTAAACTGTGTCCACTGGTTCTGGACTCACCCATCAGCTGAAACATGCTTCCTGCCTCCTGAGTGTCCAATCCTTTAGTAATCTTACATGTTTCAATCAGATCCCCTTTCATCCTTCTAAACTCAAGCCTTTAATCCTGATGAAGGGCTTTTGCCCGAAACGTCGATTTTGCTGAAGCTCCTCGGATGCTGCCTGAACTGCTGTGCTCTTCCAGCACCATTGATCCAGAATCTGGTTTCCAGCATCTGCAGTCATTGTTTTTACCTTTATCAAGTCTATACAAGCCCAGTCATTCCAATCTTTCAACATATGATAGTCCTGCCTTTCGAATTGACCTCGTGAATCTATGTTGCACTCCCTCAATAGCCAGAATGTCCCACCTCAAATTTGGAGACCAAAACTGCACACAATACTCCAGGTGCGGTCTCACCAGGGCCCTGTACAGCTGCAGAAGGACCTTTTTGCTCCTATACTCAATTCCTCTTGTCATGAAGGCCAGCATGCCATTAGCTTTCTTCACTGCCCGCTGCACCTGCATGCTTGCTTTCATTGACTGATGTACAAGAACACCTAGATCTCGTTGTACTTCCCCTTTACCTAACTTGACTCCATTTAGGTAGTAATCTGCCTTCCTGTTCTTGCCACCAAAGTGGAAACCACACAGAGGCTGAATGGCTGGCTTGGATCTTTTATTTGGCGTCCTCTTATTAAATTTGCTAAGCTGCAACTTCCACAGGAAATGGGAGGGGTAGATTTTGCCTCCCAGGCAAAACTTCCCTCCTTAATTTGTTAGTTATGGATCGGGTGAAAGCATGGAGAAGGATACGGCAGAGTGAGGGTAATCTACATAAGACCTCCCTGTTCACCCCCTTAGTAGGAATACCAGCATTCAATCCGGAATCAATGAATTCCGGCTTTAAGGTATGGCAGGCCAGGGGAGTCTCCTGTTTGGGAGATCTATTTGAGGGAGAGGACTTGATGTCTTTTGACCAGTTGAGTCATAAATATGGATTATCCGGTAGGATCTCTTCCGTTATTTTCAGATTAGGGACGATATGCAAAAAAGGAGCGTGCTCTTGGTTCAGCCCTAAAAGTCCGATATGGAGAGAAGAGTGCTTTGGTGTGCGGGCACTCTTTCGGTCAGCACCCTATATTATCCACAGAGATGGGCTGCCTTGGAACATATGGAAAAGCTTTACAAAGTCTAGAATCAGGAATTGGGAGCAGAAGTCTCGTTGAAAACATGGGAGGATATCTGGGAGAATGTGAAAAAGATTTTGATTTGCAATAAAGCACAGGCCATGCAACTAAAAATTCTCCACAGGGTCCATTTGGCCCCAGAGTGGCTTGCAAAACTTCAGAGAGGAGCATCTCCAAGGTGCCATAAATGCAAAACAGATACCAGTACTCTCACACACTCCTTGTGGTTGTGCCATAAGATCTGTAGGTACTGGGGTGCATTAGCGAATGTATTGGAGGTGGTCTTGGGAACTGAAGTTAAGCCGGATCCAGTATCCCTTCCCCTGCTTTCTGCCGAATCTGCCTTCAACAGATGAACACAGGAAGAGATTATTCAACATTCTCATGTATTGTGCAGGGAAGAACATTCTAATGAGCTGGATCTCGGAAACTCCCCCTCGGGTCTTATGGGATGGCATAGGTTAGTGATGGAGCACGTTCCCTAGACTTTCTTATGAACGTGGTGCACCAGAAAATGGAGCTGTTTTATAAGACATGATGGCCTTTTTTGAATCACATAGACACAGACTTGTTAGCCATATTGATTAGGGTCTTTGTATAGCCACGAAGACCAGATTTGGTGGTTCGGGGACCCTGAAGGGTGGAAGCCTGAATAAATACGGGTATATTAACTGAGGCCCCATTGGTGGGAGCTTCAGTGAGGGAGCGTCGAATGGTGCAATGTAATTTAATTTAAGTTAATTTAATTTGTTATGTTTAATTATTTATTGAATTGTAATGTGGGAATATTGTTCTGTGTTTTTGCGACAGCTTTGGTTTGTTCTGTAGAGTAGTAGGTAGTTTATTGTTATTGTTGCTGTACCATAAGGTTGCTATATTATCTTTTGTACTTTTATAATTTTGTAAACAATAAAAACTATTTTTCAATTAAAAAAGGCAAAATTTAAATTATACAATTTAGATTAGCAATGCAATTTGTCTGCTTTTTGCCATTAATTAAAAAGAGTTTGATTTGAATAAACAGTTATTGTCTTGTTAATAGAAAAAATACCAATGTTCACATTCTTTTAACCGGAATTAGACTGTTGGGTAGAATTGGGCAATTTAATTTCAACAAATTCTCGCATATGTGATTACTCAGTGACCATACAGGCTTACAGCACACCAGGGAGTCCTGACAGTATTTTCTGCCATAAACAATAGCATGCTTCCATTTATGTGTCATCCTTTAAGTAGCCTAGATTAAGATGGAGTCCAAGAGCTTTATAACATCAGTTCATATGTTATGATGAGGAGATGATACCATGAGCATGTCCGTTAAAACTATACTGCACGATAACTGTAAAACGTAAGCCAACAATGCCTGTTTGAAGTTTAATAACATTCTTCATAACCAATATCATTGACAACCAATTAAGTTAATTCCTTTGTTAATATTATCAATAGAAAATATACTGAGAGGCAGTTATATTCAGTCTAACAACAGGATGAGTTATTTGAAGTTTCAGGGCTACCCTAATCTAACAGTTACTGCTTTCCCAATTGAACTGTTCTACAGTAAAAACACAGTGTTATAAAACTTTCAAAGTTAAAAATCATACAACACTAGGTTATAGTCCAACAGGTTTATTTGGAAACATTAACTTTCGGAGTGCTGTTCCTTCATCCTGATAGCTACTGCTTCCAAATAAACCTGTTGGAATATAACTCCATGTTGTGTGATTTTTAACTTTATCAACCTCAGTCCAACACTGGCTCGTCCACATCATAAAACTTTCAAGTACATGTTGTCTCATTTATTCTCTCTTTTTGGACATCAGAAATTAAATGACATATTACATGACAAAAATACTGCAGATGCTGGAATCCAAAGTAGATGGACAGGAGGCTGGAAAAACACAGCAAGCCAGGCAGCATCGGGAGGTGGAGAAGTCAATGTTTCGGGTCAAGACCCATCATCACCCTGACATAGGATCACAGAGGCCGAATGCCAGCTCTCAGACACCATGACCTACCTCCCCCTGCCCATTAATCCACCATCTCCCACACTGTCCATGATCTTATCACCTTTGGTGATCTCCCCGCAAGCACCTCTAAACTCATAGTCCCCCATCCCCGCACTGCCCAGTTCTACCTGCTCCGCAAGATCCACAAGCCCATCCACCCTGGCCAACTCATCGTATCCACATGCTTCTGCCCCACCAAACACATTTCCTCCTACCTTGACTTCATTCTCTCCCTATTGGTCCAGGCACTTCCCACCTATATCCAGGACACAAACCACGCCCTCCACCTCCTCGGAAACTTCCAGTTCCCTGACCCCCAGCACTTTATCTTCACCATGTATGTACAGTCCTTATACACATCCATACCCCACAATGACAGCCTGCAGGCCTTCAGCTTTCTCCTTTCCAAAAGACCCATCCAGTCCCCTCCCACCAATACACTCCTCCACCTCACCGAATTAGTCATCACCCTCAATAACTTTTCCCTCAATCCTTCCCATTTTCTCCAAATCCAGGGGTAGTCTGGATGTCGCATAGCATGGGCCCGAGCTATGCCTGCCTCTTTTTCGATTATGTCAAACAGTCCCTCTTCAGTAGTACACTAGTACTGTTCCCCAACTCTTTTGCCATTACATCGATGACTACATCAGTGCTGCATCCTGCAGCCAGGCTGAACTGGAGCTGTTCATCAACTTTGCTAACAACTTCCATCCCGCTCTCAAACTCACCAGGTCCATCTCGGACACCTCCCTCTCTTTTCATAACCTTTTTGTTTCCATGTCCGGTGACAGTTTATGGACCGACTTTACTATAAACTCATAGACTCCCATAGCTAATTGGACTACACCTCCTCCCACCCTCTACGCTCAAAAGAAACTCCATCCCGTTTTCCTAATTCCTCCATTTCCATTGTATCTGCTGTGATGATATGTTCCATTCCTGAGCATCCCAAAAGTCCTCCCATTTCCAAAAACGTTCTCCCCCCCCAATCATCCAGCTAGCCCTCCACCACACCTCCTCCATCCCCACTCCACTGCTCTAAAATGCCCTCCACCCAAACATAATAAAAACAAGGTCCCCTTGTCCTCACTTTCTACCCCACAAGCCTATGCATCCAATGTATCATCTTCAAACATTTCCATCAACTCCCTACTACCCAGAACATCATCTCCTCCCCAACTATCTGTGCCTTCCACAAGGACCGTCCCCTTCTCAACTCCTTGGTTTGTGCCACACCCCCCACCAATCCCTCCAAACCCTCTGGCATCTTCCCCTGTACCTGGAAAAGATGCAATAGCTGCCCTTACATCACCTCCCTCACTCCATCCAGGGCTCCAAACAGTCATTCCCAGTGAGACAGAGATTCACCTGCATCTCCTCGAACCTAGTCTACTGCAACCAGTGCTCCTGATGTGGTCTTCTCTACACTGGGTGAGACCAAATGTAGGACGAGGTGACTGCTTCACTGAGCATCGGCACAAGGCCCTAAACAGCCAGCCTGACCTCCCAGTCACTGCCCATTTTAATTCCCCCTCCCACTCCCCCTCCAACATGTCAATCTTCGGCTCCCTCCATTACCGCTGTGAATCAGACCGCAAATTGGAGGAACAACACCTCATCTCATGCCTGGCAATCCACAGCCCTGAGGACTTAACATTCCCTGGTTCCCTTTCCAGCCCTGCCCTCTCCCTTCCATTCCACCTCCCACCTCACTAGCTTCTCTATCTCTCCACCCCTGACCTCATCCCATGTCCAGCCCTTACTCTCCTCCCCACCTCCTTGAACTAAACCTCCTCTGTCCGTCTTCCGTCCCACCTATCTGCTCCATCCTTCCCACTGACCTATCACAATAACTCCCAACCTGCATCCAACTATCACTATCCCACCTACCATTCCCCTAGCCCCACCTTCCTCCCTTTATTTATTTCTGAGCTCCCTTCTCCCTCCCCCAACCTGATGAAGGGTCTCGACCCAAAACATCAAATTCTCCACCTCCTGATGCTGCCTGGCTTGCCGTGTTCTTCCAACCTTCTGTTTGTCTACCTGTGTTACATGTTTTTTAAGTCATCTTTATGTTAGATAAGTAAAATAAACAAATTTTACATTGTCTTTGGCAATACCTGATCAATTCTTTGCTTCCTCATCTTCCTTCTGTGTTTATTAAATTATCTGCAGACTATGTCAGCAAAGAAAATCATGTATATACATTAATTAAATACTAATTCTGGCTGTGCATATAATTGCAAATTGAGGACTAGATAACAACATTCACCAACAGATAAAGGAATGTCTTCCAATGTCATTAATTTTATTCTGAAACGTTTACTTAAACATTTAACATCAGATTTAGTACCCTTATTTCTTTTCTTGTTTTAGTACAACTTGATCCCTTGGCCATGCACATAGCTTAGTCTTAAGCTCACCCAAGTCTAAAATGAGTATGCTATATGCCTTGGAGAAGATTTTGCACAGGAGATGAACTCACCCCATTGCCTTATTTGATCTGCACATCTTCTGCTCCTTTGTACATATATAACTCTCAGCCAAAATGCACTAGATTCCTGCTCTTTTCCCTGCATTAATATGGGAAATGTTAACTATTACACACAAAAAACATACACAGAATACAAAACAACATCTGTGAGCTGTGTGCACCTTATCCTCCTCTGCAGTAGAATTCTTGTACGTGAAAATTAAGATTTTTACTTCTCTGAACATCAATTGGACTGTTGTTCAATTGAAGTGTCAATTGGCTTTACTTACGTCAACCTTTATCTCGAGTATTGTGAAATGCAGTATCTACAGCAGGCAATAGATGTCACAGATTTTTAATGACATTACCCAATCGCTTAAATTTTAAAACAGTTACTTTCAGTCCTCACAAAAAAATATATTCACAAACCTAAAAAAGAACTTTAATTCAGTACTTTACAGATAAAGAATTCACATATCACCAATAGCCAAATGTGTTGATTGAAAGCTCTGCCCTAAAAGAAAGCAATGGAATTTCACATCTCATAGCTCCATTTACTTAGTCTTATCTGGAACTTTTCCATAAGCAAACATATTGAAAGAGACAAGCTTTCCCCTGAACAACTGCAGGCAAATTAGAAAATTATAAAGTCCAGTCTATCAGATAAATGAGTTGATAAAAATTGGACCTTCAACAGCATTTTTGAAAAGTAAATATTTAAATCATTCTCTTTCATTACAATAAATAAAAATGTCAGAATTTATTTATAATCACAAGTTAAGCATTATGCCAATCTTTATTCATTATAACATTTAGAGATGTTTTATATTTTAACATGCCTATGCTTAGTAAACATAAAGTGAAACACATCAACTATTACTGAGCATTCTGCATAAAGTTTATGGATTGATCATTCAAGATATAATGAGACAATGCATCTCATAATGCACATGCCCTATAGATGAGGGCATCTATAATTGAATATATAAATCAGAATAGGGAATAAATATCAATTTAAAGAAAATACATATTTATGTTTGATATCAAAGATTCGTTTTTGTCAAAGTCACCTGCTGGTTATAGAGTCATAGTGTCATACAGTACAGAAACAGACCCTTTGGTCCAATTCATCCGTGCTGACCAGATATCCTAAACTGATCTAGTTCCATGTACCAGAATTTGGCACACTTCCCTCTAAACCCTTCCTATTCATGTACCCATCCAGATGACTTATAAATGTAATTGTACCTGTCTCCACCATCTCCTCTGACAGTTTGTTCCATACACGCACCACCTTCTGTGTAAAAACGTTGCTCCTCAGGTCCCTTTTAAATCTTTCCCCTCATACCTTTAACCTATGCCCTCTAGTTTTGGACTCTTACAGACAAGGGGAAAAGAAATGGAGCAAGAGTGTTTCATTCCAAAAGTCATATGGGGGAAGATGGAGCTAGTATCAATACTTTTGTAAGTGTTTATATTTAAACAGAGATACAGATTCCGAAAATGTATCTCCTCACCCAACAGCCAAAGTTTTAGTCTGTTCCTTTTTATAGAGCTACAAGTGGGTTCCTCCTTAATGCCTTCTTCTTAGAGTCATAGAAATGTACAGCATGGAAACAGAACCTTCAGTCCAACCTGTCCATGCCGACCAGATATCCCAACCCAATCTAGTCCCACCTGCCAGCACCCGGCCCATATCCCTCCAAACCCTTAATACAATTAATGCATTTCCCACACTTTCCAAAATTATAGATGATTTGTGCAAAAAGAATTTTATAGTAAAATAAATTAAAGGCTTCCATATTCAATATAAGTTATTACCTTGTGAGACTGTAGAGCCGCCAACAAATTATATACAGATACACAATTCTTTTTGTAATCCAATTGTTGATAACTTGTATTAATCTATTTGAGAGATTTCCTTCTTCTCCATCATTTTTTCAAGCTGACAAGGTCAATTCACAACCTTTTTTCATTCACATATTTCATAAAAGGCCCATTATCCCACAAAAACAATGATCTACACAACACTCTATGGATATTATTATCTTCTATGTTTCCATTGTTCAGAATCTCACTTAATATATTGGTCGTGTCGTCATAGTCTTACCAGACCATAGGGGCTACTCACCTATTAGAGACGAGCGGCTGGTGGTGATTTAACCTGAGGGCCACCAGACCTCCGGCGAGGAAAGAGGTTGAGAAGCAGAGTTCTTCATGGTAACCTCAAACCGGTGAAACGGATTGCCACCATAAGAGTAAGAACTTTGGCAAAGTACGATTTTATCTTAGCTTCCTGAACTAAACAGCAACATTTCCCATTCCCACCTACAAAATTTATTCCAAAACAAGCTTTACTAGACTATGCACCAAATAGATTAGCATAAGAAGTGTTGTTGAAAAAAAATGATCAATTCATATTCATTTAATCACCCAAGAATGAACATTTAACTATCATGTATCAAAATTTAAGTTCCTTTATGCTTTCTTTTCCTTTAGCACATTTGCTACCTCAGGGTGTTTCATCATAACATTGCATATCATAACCAGGATCTGGTTTAGCTTGAGTGCAAAGAATCTTTGTTATTGCTATGCCTCTTCTTCTGATAGAACAACCTATTTCTGGTGATGATCTAGCCAAAGTTGGTGGATAGGAAGGAACACTCGAAATAAAATTAATTAGTTCCACCTTTTCCAGAACTATTTTGTGTAATATTTAAACCAGAACATTTTACAAGCCTGGCTCCCAATTTTAAATTTAATCTGATCTTATTAATATAGCTAATTTGTGAAATCCTATAGTACCACCTTGTATAAATAAAACCAATTTCATCAAAACATTGTAAAGAAGATGCCTGAAAATTGTCTTTTATGATATCAATGAAACCTTGTGGGTTTGCTTTGAGTTGGACACCTCCATTTTCAGCAACACACATTTATTGAAAAAATCCCTGGAGGCATTGTTCAGGCCATATATGCACTTATTTAGTTTCTATAGTTTTCATTCAGCGGGTCACTTGGGTAGTTTCAGAAATAACATGTTATAAAATATTGCCCTGCAGAAGTGCAGGCTTTATAGTGATTAACTTACACTTACAAGGACATGTCACCAAAAGAACTAAAAGGAATTTCAAGATTATACTTCCAGTTGTGGGAGAATGGTCTCTAAAATCTGTAACACCTGAGCGAGTTTTAAGATTTGTAGCTCAGGTTGAATTTCTGGATTTGGCTTGCTCGCTGAGCTGGAAGGTTCGTTTTCAGATGTTGCATCACCATACTCGGTAACAATCATCAGTGAACCTCTGGATGAAGCACAGTGGCATGGCCCGCTTTCTATTTATATGTTTAGGTTTCCTTGGGGTGGTGATGTCATTTCATGTTGTGACGTCATGTTCATGTTCTTTTTCTCAGGGGGGGGCGAGGGGGAGCCTGGCAAATGGGATTCAGGTCAATGTATTTGTTGATAGAGTTCTGGTTGGAATGCCATGCTTCTAGAAATTCTCCTGTGTGTCTCTGTTTGGCTTGTCCTAGGATGGATGTGTTGTCCCAGTCAAAGTGGTGTCCTTCCTCATCTGTATGTAAGGATACTAGTGA
This sequence comes from Chiloscyllium plagiosum, assembly GCF_037043375.1. Classification (NCBI taxonomy): domain Eukaryota; kingdom Metazoa; phylum Chordata; class Chondrichthyes; order Orectolobiformes; family Hemiscylliidae; genus Chiloscyllium; species Chiloscyllium plagiosum. Next base: position 35,315,260 of record NW_028270139.1, on the reverse strand, counting down.
GAGTGGGTCATGACGTTTTGTGACTATTTTGATGTTCATGTATCTTGGTGGCTAGTTTTCTGCCCGTTTGTCCAATGTAGTGTTTGTTACAGTTCTTGCAAGGTATTTTGAAAATTACATTAGTTTTGCTTGTTATCGGTATAGGGTCTTTCAAGTTCATTAGCTGCTGTTTTAGTGTGTTGGTGGGCTACCATGATGCCAAGAGGTCTGAATATCTGGCAGTCATTTCCGAGATATCGTTAACATATGGGATAGTGGCTAGGGTTTCTGGACGTGATTTGTCTGCTTGTTGGGGTTTGTTGTTGAAAAATCGGCGGACTGGATGCATTGGGTAGCTATCCTTTTTGATGTCTAATGACTAATGTCATTTACAAAATACCTTGCAAGAATTGTAACAAACACTACATTGGACAAACAGGCAGAAAACTAGCCACCAGGATACATGAACATCAACTAGTCATGACCCACTATCACTCGTTTCCTTACATACAAATGAGGAAGGACACCACTTTGACTGGGAAAACACACGCATCCTAGGATGAGCCAAACAGAGACATGCACGAGAATTCCTAGAAGCGTGGTATTCCAACCAGAACTCTTTCAACACACACATTGACCTGAATCCCATTTACCACCCCTTGAGAAAAAGAACAGGAAACGACATCACCACAAGAAATGCGTCACCACATGAAATGACATAGAAACCTAAATACATCAATAGAAAGCGGGCCATGCTACCAGTGTTTCATCCAGAGACTCACTGATGATGTTACCTAGAATGGTGATGAAACTTCTTAAAACGAATCTTCCAGCTCAGCGAGCAAATCTATATCCATCTGTAACATCTGTTCATTTTTGAAAAGCTTAAGTCTCATGATAAATCTCATCTGCAAGCATTCTTTGTGACCTATGTGACAAAATGGTTGCCTCTTATCTAGTTCCGCAGAATAACCTCCAAATGCTTTCCAATTATCTAATTCCCTATGTTATGCTTTTCCCAATCATTTATCTTTAAGTAAGCCATTAAGTCATGGTGGCAGCCATTTCCATGATCATGAAGATTTCTGCTTCTAATTCTGATTGTTCTGTGTCTTTAATTCGCACTCTTTATTGTTCCAAGCTGCAGCCTCGAAAAGTAATTTTATCTCCCTCTTGTACTGATTGACACATATCTCCATTTATTAGACTCCTCTGGGATATATATCACCTGAGTTCCCACTCTGGGTAACTGACCTATGCATGCAATAGTACTGTTCTGTGTCCCATGATCACTCATATTACTGCGATTGATCTTTGATCTACCACATTCTGTTGCTCTAGTTTGTTAAATTCTGCCTCACCACTATGACATTGTAAGTTATCAGGGTCTTTACATTTCCCATCACCTTCTCTTTATAAGATACTAAACATCCTCATTTGAAATCTGTCTCAAATGGTCTCACACGGTGCCTTACTGCTCTCTAAAATTTTCTCATGACGTCAGGCTTTATGAAAGCATGTCTCCCTCAATTGTGTAGAATAAAATAGAAGCTGTTTGAGTTTCTTTGAGTGAATGAGGACTATCATACACAAGAGATGATAATTGCGATTTCATCTAGAAACTAATGAGGGCTATATCCTCCAACCATCTAAAGATAATTGTTTGCATGAACTGCCCATGCCCATACAGCAGGCTGGTGGACCGACTATAATTGCATTTTATCGATCACTGCATGATTCCTTTCATAAAGTCTAACACTGAAAGAACTTCATGACAGTGATGTTCATTATTTTACAGGTCTCTGAACTGGTCATTAAAAATTCCCCTCTAATATGTTTGAAATTTTACTCACATCCCTAAGTGCAGTTCCTCACATCTTACATGTAAACAACAGATTACGATAGAAAAACTGAGTTTGGTTAGTAGGTCTATAAAATGTAGAAAGAAAATATTTATCTTTGTTTCATAACATTTGATCTATTGGCAACAACCTTGTTAAAATCATATAATTAGAAGACTAACAAAAGGAATGGTAATCTCGTCCAATTTTTTTTTACAATTTCCATTATTCTCAATTTTTTGTCTATTAGTTTCTATTATGTAGCCATGCCCTGTACAGAAAATTATTTATTGGGCTGGAACTACTGATTGAGTGTGAAAAATCTATAAAGCTATATTTCAGTGGCTTGACAAAGTAGCATCTAAGATTGCAGAAAATTTGCATTTTTAAAATAAATTCCAATGCCATTAATGACAGAGTCAGGATGTGTAGAGTCACAATTGAAGATAATCACCTATGACGAGTGTGAAAAACACTAAATCCTGATATACTCACAAAACACCCAGACAATGCGTATATAATCAACTGGGGGTGGAACAAACAAACCTTTGGACAATGCAACCTGATTGTTAATGAGACTCCTTGAGCAAGAACAGATCCATGTCTAAGCCATGGGTTTGTAATCTTCTTGCTGTAACCAGATTTGAATGACTGACCCATTGGTGAGGAGAGATTTTATGATTTTGTAAGAAGAATATGATGAATCAACTAACTACTTTTGTGTTTCAGAAACTGTTTTTCTTACGTCAGAGATCAGGAGAAGAGATAGAAGAAGAACCCTCAGTGAACACTCTCTCTCCATCTATCCTGGAAGCTTGAGCGTTTACATTGTTCAACCAGCTATATGCCATCTAAAAACATCTAAAAACCAATTCAGCAGCTGCTGACTCCAGGATACCCAATTAGATATTTTCCAGTAACATCTTTAAATCATCCCATCATAGAATTCAGAAGATGCCTGAGCCCAGTCTAAAAATATCCAAGGCATTAATCTAATTGATCTTTTATAGAAGAAATGTTTTGGTCTTTTAAATTACTTCGTCTATTACTCCCACTTTGTAACTTTATTTGTGTATGCACGTGTGAAACCTTTAATGTATAGAAGAGTTGAAACATTTTTATTATTTTGACCTCGTATTTAAACAATAAATCTAATACTGGTTACTGTTATAGGACCTGTGCAGTTACATACTCACTAAATTAGTATTCTTTTAAAGAACAAAATGCATGGTCAACCCAAAGTTGGAAGAGAAGGTAGCCATTCCAGCACTTCCAACCTGGCTGTAAGAACCTTGCAAACTCCTATCTACCAGACACATGCAACTTACAGCAGAATGTTTTATTTTTAGCAAGTGGGGAGCAAATTTTCTCTAACTTGAAGAATAGAAAAAAATTATCTTTTGTTAATTTTCTTTTCCTCACTGATTCTTAGTACATGACACTTTTAAAACGTCTTAAAACTCTGATGAGAAACATCAAGTTCTCTTAATGGGATATTGTAATTTTCCATGTAGGTAAACAACAGATTAATTCTCAAAAATTGCTAATATTAATTGACTTTCCAAAAGTAATTGTCTTAGCAAACTCCTTTCCAAATTTCTTTTATGCTTTTTCAGAGAAGGTTTACTCAACAATATAAATCTTTCTCATGCGATTATGAAAATACCAAGAAAACTGTTTACTTCAGACATTTTAGTGACCTCGATGTGTTGCTATCATAAGACTTGAAGCAGGTAGAACTTCTGAATCTGCATTTCAGTTCTCCAGAGTAGAGCAGACTAAAGAAACAAAATGCAGAGTGGGTGACCGCTTTGCAGGACGTTTACATTTTGTCCGCAAAAATGATCCTTTAGCTCCTGTTGCTTGCCACTTCAATACGCCACAATGTTCCAGACAGTAATCAGGTCCTGGTAAAAGTCGGGCAGCATCTTTCTCTCCGCAGTTGCTGCCAGACCTGCCGACTTTTTCAAGCATCTTCCTGGCCAATTCCTCTCTTTTAGATTTGCTGCAGTGTTTCAGCGAACTCTGTGAAAGCTAGAAGAAAGCATATCATTTTCCGCTTGGGGACCTTGCAGCCTTTTGGACACAATATTGAGTTCAATAATTTTAGGGCCTGAACACTTTCTCCAATGTCCTTATGCACAGTTAACACATTGTCATCTATGAATAGCCCCCATTAGCAGCACTGATTCGTTCAGGCTGATCTTTACCCATTCCTTTGTCTACCCATCTGTGGTTCTCTCTCTCGGGGCTCCATCTCTACCTAATGATTGCTCCTCCCACCTCACCTTCAGCATACAAATCAACCTCTCTACAATCAGTTCTGAAGTAGGGTCACTGGACCCAAAATGTTAACTCTGCTTTCTCTCCGCAGTTGCTGCCAGACCTGCCGACTTTTTCAAGCTACTCCTGTTTGTATTTCAACTAATCTGTCCTGTTTAACTGTAAGCACTATCCAGCATTGCACAGTTAAATTAGATCACAGGACCACTGTTTTGTGATGTTAAATTCATCATACAGCTGAAAATCTTTGTGACTAATATAGTTTATGCTATATTTATTCCCAGAAGCCAGGTGGCGACTTTCCGCCTTCAGACCTTGAAATGATACCTTTATGTTGAACCTCCTCCTAGATGGTGCACCTTGGCAACGTATTTTTTTCCACCAGGTGCGCAACCTCAAACGTGACAGGCAGCTCCTGTTTATCGACCGTGATGGTTTGGAGGTCACCCTCAAGATGCTGCCCGACTTTTACCAGGACCTGATTACTGTCTGGAACATGGTCAACTCAAGGGCTGTGGTGGTGAGGGTGACCAGGGTCAGGAAAGTGTTGGGTGGGTAGGCCAGATGCTGCTGTAGGATTTAGTGAGCAGGGCGGCGGTAGATATCCTGTTCCCAGCCACCAACCATTCGACGTTTAAAATGGTGGTGCTCAGACCCAACATTGTGTGCCAGCTAGAGGATGATCAGGTGTGTGGTGGAATCCCGCCTGTGCATACCGCTGCCCGGATGGAATTTCACATTGGCCCCAAGGTCCCATACCTCCCGCAGGAGCCTGTGCCCCACAACCTGAGCTGCCTCTGGAGTTTTAGTTTCGTCCCTCTCATGGACATGACATGGTGGGCCCTGTATCGACTGCTGCTGCACCCCGTCCACCTCTTCTCCCTTAACCACCGCCCGAACACGCCTTGGCATGCCCATTTACCACTGAGCAGTAGGGATCCCCAGTGAAGGGCTCTTAACACGGAAGTCCTCCCCCTTTCTCTCGGGGATCTGAGGTGGAGGGTGTTGCACGCAGCAATTCCCTGCAACCACAGATTGGGTGGTTCACGGACTCCCAACTCAACTACTCATTCTATGGTGCTGTGGAATCTGTAGAACATGTATACATAGGGTGTGGACATTTGCACTCCCTTTTTGATTTCCTTAAAGACCTTCTTTTATGTTTTCGGTTGTACTTCAGCCCCATGCTCCTGATCTTTGGGCATCCGGTGCGGAGTGGGGAAGTTCGGTCAGAGGATTTCCTCATTGGTCTGCTCCTGGGCCTGGCCGGGTTGACCACAAACAGGTCCAGGCAGTGGGCTGTGGAAGGGGTCATTATGGCTGATTGCCTGCCCCTCTTCCGCAGTTACGAGCGTGCCTGGGTGTCCCTGGAGAAGGAGGTGCATGGTGTCCACCCACACCCTCAGGATTTTCAGAGAGAGGTGGACACCATGGGGTGCGGAGTGTTTTATTCCCCCCTCTGACTCTATTTCGATTTAATCCTTGCCCTCATTTTCACTTTTTTGATCACTTAGCATTGCAGTGTTGAGAAGGACACTGTTTTGTCACTGGCAACTCTGGTGTTTCCTTTCTTCCTGGTGATGGAACATAAATAAAGATTTCTGCACTTGTTACTCTGCACTGTGTCCCAAACCTGCACACACACACATGACATGGCTGCTGGGGAATAAATAAGCACTACTGCTGTTAGGCGGTAGTGTGGGTGTTTCTAAAAAAAAGGAATAAAAGAAAAGAGATTTTAAAAATATATAACCAGGAGATTTAGAATCTCCTCAGTTGAGGACTGACTCCAAACATAAATAAAGATTTCTGCACTTGTTGATCTTCACTGTGTCCCAAACGTGCACACACACGACATGACAACTGGGGAATAAATGGGCACTACCGCTGTTAGGCAGTAGAGTGAATGTTTCTCAAAAAAAGGAAAAAGATTTTTAAAATATATAACCAAATAATATATAAAAGAATCTCCTCAGTGTACTGTGCACTAGTCAATAATAGGTGATGAGCACCAGCCTTTGTGCAGCTATTTCAGTCACATATGAATTTCAGTACAGCTGTGATGCCAAGTTTAAAGGCTGTGTGTCATAGCAATTGCCTGGTCAAACTAAACAGCTTGTTTCTTCAGTTGTTTGTAATACACATAGTATAAACCATGCCCAAACAGCCTGCTCTTGCAAAGCACAAAACAAAATATTTAGAGTAAGATGTGTTGCTTTGAGTTGGCAGCGCTTGCTCTGAAATCCTGAGTGACTTTTTTTCCCCTGTACAAATAATTGGAGGTAATCAGTGTTTTACTGGAAGCAAATTACATTCATATACAGGGGTATATTCTCTGCAAATGAATGGAACATGTTGATGCCTTGTGCCTTCTTTGAATTACCAGGAACTTGGGCAGCCCTGCATTCATCCTTTGCTTTCTCCACCGCAATGCCTCAGTCAACCAGAATTGACTTGCCAACCCTTTTCTCCTATTGTATAAATCACTGAATATTTGAAATTTTGGCTCCTTGCATTTGCTCTGATGAGAGCAAGATGAAAAGCTTTTCACCTTTGTTTTCACCTTCACCTTTTAGGTAACCATGCCCCACTGTCATTTTCTAGCTGAGGAAGACAAGAATTAGATGGAATTGTAGGGTGGTCTACAATTCAATAAAGTCAAGGCCCTAACATTTGTCTATCCTCTCCACACCCTTTTAGATTGAATCTATCTAACTCAAAATTGAGTATATTCAATGAATACATCTCAGGATGCCAGTGGGGAATGGTAAAACTAGAACCAATATTTAAATAATTTTATAAACATTAATGTATAAACGCACATATTACAAATAGGCACATCCTCACTAAAAACTACAGCACCTCTCTTACTTTTCAGATAAGTACTTTTGAATAATTAGTTAATACCCACAGTTTAATACAATTAATATTCAAGTAACAGAGCAGGTGCAATACTAGGCTCAATTTCCACAGCAAGGTTGTACTTGAAGCACTTTGTAGAGATTGTGAATTAGCTACTGTGGGTTGTGGTTTTAAAAGTCAGGCAACATTCTCCTCACAACTGCAAATACATGATCCAGCTGTTTAAAGTGTTGAAAGGTACAGAGATTATAGATGCAAGTGGTTTATTTAATGTAAAATATGATTCCATTAGCAGAAAACATTATGAATGTATAAAATTGCTACATCTGGAATCAGATGAAAAAAAGAGAAATGCCTCACTTCCACAGTGGTGAATGTGTAAAAGGCTAACATAGGTCAAAACAAATAAGAGATCTTAATTTTCTGCCATTAATTTCAATTGATAAAGATCACATCGTCTATTGAAAGAAAAATAATGGCTTGCATTTATATTACACTTTTCACTACCACCTTGAATCTTGAAATACATTGCATTTCAAATAATACTACATTGCAGTCATTGTTATAATATAGGAAACGTTGCAGCCAATGTGCAACAGCAAACCTCCCAAAATTAGCAACACAGTAACGTTCAGATAATCTGTTTTCGTAATGCTGATTGAGATATAAATCACCTTCTCAGCTATCTCCATTCCTTACGTAAACTCAAAGTTATTGCTTATTCATTTGTTTTGTCACTAATGAAAGCAGTGTAAATAGCACTGTGCCTGGCCAAGTGGCACAAGATGTAAAAGCACGTGATTTTATACAGTGTCTAGTATTCACTAAATTGTTTACATATGCCTCATTATTACTGCAAAGAGTTATTCTATTAATTGTGAGCAAATGGCCATAATCAATAAGGAATATTTAGTTAAAGGAAATTCATAGATCTTCATATATGACAGTGTGATGCAGAGAATGATAAATATCATAATCTGGCAGTCTTACTAATTAAATAGTACTTTCCTGAAAATGTTGAATGTTATGCTTCTTTGCAACTCTGATCTACTGCCAAATTTAATAACTTGTTCCATAATATTGGTATGCCAATCTTTAACAAACCACAATTACGCTTTAATGGCTAGGACACAAGCTGTTTCCAACCTCGAAGCTACTCCAGCAGAATCTTCAAAACCATGTAGTTTGCTTATTCTCAGTTTTTCTTTATATGTGCATTTTCTTACTGAAAAAATAAACGACCAAAACCCCAAGTTTAAATCTATGTATCGACAGAACAAGCTACCTAGTTGATCTTGAATCAGGACCAAATTACTAAATGTTTCCAATGACGTCAAAATGATACTTTGAGAGATTAAATGGCACTTTTGAAGCCAAAGTCACCAAAGAAGCTTTTGAGGAATATATTCTATATTCATTTGTCTCTTTTATTTTATCTGTGGCTTTTTAGATTAAAGAAAGACCACAAAAGCCCGCCTCTTCATACTAGAAAATGTTGTTATAAAACTAAACATCACTTTAGCTATGTCTTGAAAAAAGGATTGGTCATTAATTGGAAGGATAGTGGAAGTTTCAATCAGCAATCAGAGAAGAGGGATCTGCGATCAGAGGACTGGGAGTGATTTGGAAGGGAATGCTGCATGTTAGGACTGCAGGAAGTTACACATGCCCTGGGAGGTTAGGGAGGGGGAATTACAGTATTTACTGTTCCACCAAGCCAAAAGGTGATAAGAGAGTGATTTAAGCTGATCCTCAGGAAACTACTGCAACACTGAATCAATACGCTTCCACATTGAACATTACATGGAGGATGCACTGAGGGTGGCAAGTACGCCAAATGTACTCTGGGTCAGGGACTTCAACATCCATTACCAAGAAGGGTTTGGCAGCATCACTAGGTAGAAAACAAAGCAGCAAAGATTTTGGAAATCTGAAACAAAATCTCTATTCACGATCACTAACATCATCCCTTCCCCAACCAACCATCAGCATAAATATCACCCTTTCTCAGCTTATTTTAGGTTGTGATGAAGGGTCATTGGACTCAAAACATTAACTCTAATTTTCTATTTACAAATGCTATCAGACCTGCTTCAGTTAGCAGCATCATTACTCCTTGAGCTAGCAAAGTCCTAAAGGGCATTATTGCTAGACTGAACCTATGGTAGGTGGTGAAGGAACCAATGAGGTGGAAAATCATATTTTACCTCAATCTCACCAATCTACCCAAAGTATCAGCAGCAGTGACCATTGCATAGTCCTTGTGGACCCATTCAACAATAACCTGTTCACTGATGCTCAGATTAGTTTCCACCAAGTGCATTCAGTCCTGAATTCAATACAGCCTTAGTCCAAACCTTGAGCTCAAGAAGGGATGAGATGACTGCCATTGACATCAAGGCAACATTTGACTGACTATGGCTACAAGGAGTATGACTGAAACTGGATTCGATGGGAATCAGGAGAAAGTCTCTCCATTGGTTGGAGTCATGCATAGCACAAGGGAAGATGGCTGTGTTTGTCAAAGGTGAATATCTCAGCCACAGGACACTGCAAGAACTTTTCAGGGTAATATCTTATGCCTAACCATCTTCAGCTGCTTCATCAATGATCTTCCCTTTATAAGGTTACATGTGGGATTAAAATAACGCCAGAGGTCACCAAGTCGCCCTTTATTTACACAAGAAGAGTCCTTGACACTGATCCAGTTCCCTCAGAGTTAGCTCTCAGTGTGAACAGCATGGTCAGATACTCTTGTTCCTATCGGTCAGCCAGGTCCCTGATTAAACCAGATTAACAGTCCCAATCAGGGAACTCATTCCCTGAGGTCCACACGGCTGACCTCTTTACAATCATTACATCACTCCTTCCTCCAAGTCAGAGGACATAAGCTGGTTACTTTGTTTTCTAGCTCTTCCTGGGATGTTGTAGCATCAGGTCAGATTCCTCCAATTCTGCCTTTGACACAGGCAGTGTGTAATGCACAATAGCTTGCCTCTTGAGCCCAAAGCATCTCAGAAGAAATTAATTCTTTTCTTTCATCTGCAGTTTCCACCTCAGATTCGTTTATCTCTTCAATGCTTGACAGAGAGGGAGAACCCACTGGCTGTGGAACCATTGCAAAGGCTGTTGAGGGCCCAAGCACATTTTGCTCCCACGCTGTTTGAGAATTTGCAGCTTTCATACAGACAGGACCGTCACACCTACATGAACTTTATACATCACTGGACATGACCTCACGTCAATCATGCTTCTTACCCATGCAGGACCATTCCCATGGTTCATACACAAAACATCGTTTCCTGAAGTAAACGGTCTCTTGCGCCTAGCGGAGTACCTTGTCTGGCATTGGCATTCCAAATGTCATTTCACAAGTTGGGTGGTGTTCCAACTTGTAATTATACGCACTTAGTATTACAGGTGAATGCTGAATTCAGCCTGAAACTATGACGGCATTGCCTCGTCTTCTTTAAATAGACCTAGCAGGAGTTTGTGGTCCATTATTATTACAAATTTATTTCTGTGAAGTATTAGTGGAGTTTCCAGACTCCAAATATGACTATCAAACCTTCCTACTCTATCTGGGCGTATTTACGCTCTGTATTAGTCAAAGTCCAGGATACATAAGCTATTGGACATTCCTCTTCATTGAACCACCTATGAGCTAATAATACCTCAAGTGATGTGTGGGGAGGCATCTCACTTGAGATCATTGTGTAACAATAAGTTAGAGGAAGATAGCTGTTGCTTCACTTCCCTGAAAGCTATGTCTGGGCTATAAGAACACCTCCAAGGCTGAGTATTATTTCAGAGTTAAGGCAAATGTGCCAGGATGGAGGTCAGGTTATGTATGAACTTTCCTTAATAATTCAATAATCCAAAGAACGACCTAAGCTTTGCTGCAGTCGTGGAAGCCCAGGCATCTTGATCGCGCTCACTTCATCTACCAATGGGTGTAACCTGGTCTTGTTGACTGTAGCCTGGAAGGTCACTTGTTGTGCTTGGAACACACATTTTTCCCTTCTAAGGTGTACGCCTGCCTGGGAAAAATGTCTAAGGACTATGTCCAAGTTTTGTGAGTGCTTCTTATTGGTCTTCCCTGATATTAGCATGTCATCTGGATAAATGGCAACCTGGGGTAAACCTTTTAAAAAGTTCTCCATCGCCCGCTGAAAAATTGCACAGGCTCATAATCTCCCAAATGGCAGTCTCATATTAGTACAAACCTTTATGGGTACTAATTGCAGTACACATCTGGAAATCTTCATCTAACTGTAACTGCAAGTCGGCATGGCTCATGTCCAGCTTTCTGAAGGACAACTCCCCTGCTAGGTTCGAGTGTAACGCCTTGATGCGAGGGATTATGTATTTATCCAGCTGCAAAAAGCAGTTTACCATTTGTTTAAAATTTGCAAAAAGGCGAACTGACCTGTCGAGCTCCACATATTTGTACAACCGATGCTGCCCATTTCGCAAACTGGACAGATTCAACAATTCCTTTACTATGCAACCTTCTGATTTTTGCCTCTATTTTTGCTGGTAAGGCATTGGGTGGGCCTTGCAGAACCATGGAATTGCTTCCTGGTTAACATGCAAGATGGCTTTGACTCGTTTGATAGCCCCTAGACCTTCCTGAAAAATATCTGGGTATTCAATTAGGATTTCACTCAGGCAGCCATTTTCTAATCAAAAAATGTTGAGCCAATAGAGGTGAATCTTTCTCAACCAATTTCACCCCATCAAGCTTGGTCCTGAGCCTTTTACTACAATCAATGGTAACTGAACCACCTGTTTCTCATAGGAGACTGGAACCAAAGTTGTACCCTTAACCTGTAAAAGTTTCCCAATATAGGTTCCCAATCTAGCCAAGGTCTTTCACAAACTTAAGGGTTGGAGTCCAGAGTAAATTTTGTTCAAACCTGGTTCTGTGATCACAGAGCTGCCTCGCCAGTATCGACCTCCATTTGGACTAGGTGACCATCAAACCAGATGTCTGATTTGGATGTTGCTAAGCAATTTAACTCTTCCAAACCAGATGCAGGTGGACTTTCCAAGATGAGCACTCTTCTGGATACCAACTTATTAGTTCTCTTAATCAATTTAGGTCTAGTGGGACTCTTTTGCTGTCTCGAGTCCACATACTGGCAGCAACTACAACAGTTTGCCAGCTGGATCCTGAAGAAATTTTTAACTGTTCGGCTGAGGCTTTGCTATGTTTTGAGTTTTGCTGTGGGCTGACCTAAAGACCCTCTATTCAGGATAAGTCCTGAGTGAAACTATGCAATTGCCTTCAATGAAGTGGTGGTCCCCAAGATAAGTTGGACTGGCTTGGGTGTCTACTTCCATCTGAATACCCTGAAACTCATATTCCAATGATAAAGCCAGTTGTATTGTCTGTTTGAAGTCCAGTTGGGCTTCAGATAGAAGACACTGTTGCACAGTCACATCATTAATTTCACATACCAAATGGTCTCTCAAAATCTTATTTAGGGTTAAACTAAAGTCACATGCCTCTGCCAATTGAGTTAACCTAGTTAAAAATCTGGATATGGATTCTCTGGTTCTCGAATTGTTCAGTAAAACTAATAGTGTGTCAGAATTAAAGGTGGCTTAGGCTCATAATATTCCTTAATTAAATCCATCAACTCTTGAAAAGTTTTAGTATCTGTTGTCTCAGGGAATGTTAAGCTCCTAATAACCGAAAACGCTGCAGGTACACAAGCTGTCAGGAGAATTACTTGCTGCTTTTCCTGCAACCCAATGTCATTTGCCCAGAAAAAAATAACTCATTCTTTCCACGTACTGGGCCCACTCTTCCAAAGCAGGATAAACGAGTCAAGATTCCCAAATAACTGTATGATGCCAGAAATGCTTACTGCAACTCAAAGACGACTGTTGCAAGCAAATTTCTTCAGGAGCATGCTTTTCTCTCATCACCACTGCAGTAACTCCACAGAGGCTCGTATCCCGTCATCAAGTCACCCTTTATTTACATGCCAGTGTCTATGATACTGATCTAGCTTCTTCAGAGCCAGCTCTCAGAGAACAGGATGTCTGGCACTCTTGTTCTTTTTTTTTGTTTTTTTTTAAAACCCCCACACTGCCGCCTAACTGCGGTAGTGCTTATTTTTTCCCTAGCACCCATGTTGTGTGTGTGCAGGTGTGAGACACAGTGAAAGACACAAGGTGCACGAATCTTTATTCAAATTTCCACCACCAGGAAGAAAGGAAACACCCAAGTGGCCAATGACAAGCAGTGCCCTTCACATCAAAGGGCAATGCTGTGTGATCAAAAGATATTGATGCAATCCATATTCAAATGTATTAAAACATGGACAACATGCAGGCTTGGTCTCACAGATGACAAGTAATATTACCACACAAAAGTGTCACTGATGAACTGTGGCAGCAATGTGCACCATTTGCAAAGTCCACTCCAAAAGACGTCTTTGGCAGCACCTTCCAAAACTGCAACCTCTATTACCTAGAAGGGCAAGTGCAGCAGATACATGGAACAGCACCATCTGCATGTTCCCAACCAAGCCACACAACATTCAACCTTGGAATTATTTTACAGATTCGTCACTGTAGCTAGGTCAAAATCCTGGAACTCTCTCTCTAAATGCACTGTGGGTATTACAAACAGCCAAGGACTGTAGAGTTTGACTAATACCTTCTCCATGTCAATTAGAGATGCCAATAAATGCTAACTTAGCTAGTGATGCCCACATCCAGAAATATGTATCCCAATTCTCCCAACTACCATATGATACTATCAAAATGCTAATTTCAACTTACATGGTAAGCAAGATTTTCTTTTGAAGGTGTTTGCAACCCTACTTTGGATATTTACAATGATTGTCCCCTTTTTATTCCTCTGCCTATACCTCAAATCAATCTGAGACCAGGGGAATGAAATTATGAGTACTATTAATGAATAACATCTTTTGCTCTTTTGTTAAGTCCCTGTTTTACATAGATAGGGTTAGCATTTTTATTTTTGTTGAAAGCTGTTCAGAGTTTGATGCAGAATTTTGATAGGCATAAGGTTCTGTACTTGAACATAAACCAGGAAAACTAATCAGATTGTATCTTTGAAAACTGTAACTTTACTTGAATTTTCAGTCCTGAAGAGGAGACATATTTGACTTGAAGCCTCAATACAGATTCTTGCTCCATGGATGCTGCCTATCTTGTTGAGTATTTCCAACGCTTTCTGTTTTTGTTTTAGATCTCCATTATCCACAGTATTTTACTTTTACTATAATTGCATTTTGTCTTGTGAACTACCCATGTTAACAATTTGATGGGAGCTTCTGTTCTGGCAGGGTTTCAATTTCTTCATCATTTACCTTTCTTTAGACTGAAAATTATATGGGAAATACATATACATATTACTGAGAAAATAGGTCTGTCAATGATTTCATGCCTCCTGAAAGATACAGTAGAAGAGAAGGGCCATTCTTCCAAATCCAAACATTTCTCTGCACATCAGATTGCAACTGAAGTAGGACCTACAAAGCCAATTTTACCTGGCCATCCACAGACAGGTGAGCCTGTATTTCTGCATGCGATTTTGTGGGTGGAAAAATTAAATTTAGAATAAAAGGTGTGGGACAATCCATTGATTATGCTACTGGACTAACAATCCAGATGTGATGAGTTGAATTCTCACCATGGGATACTGAGGAAATACTTAAAACCTAAATTACTCACTACTGCCCTTCAGGAAAAGCCCTACAATCTCTATGTAAATATATAATTATTTTTACAAGAAATTTTCCAAGTATGAATAATAATAAGATGAATGTTTCTTGACACAGCTGCAGATTAATTTCCAATGCACCAGTTTTATCATCAGAACAGTTAAACCATTAGTGAGACATTGGTTTGCATGTGGAACATATAGCATACTGATGATTACTGGATGGAAAACTGCTGCAAGCTCAACAGATAAACAAAATGTAAATTAAGCTCCAATTTAAAAATTAGTCACAGAACACAGAAAACAAGGACATGATTTGAAGGCAATAATCATTTTCAGCATTCAGATGATAACTAGAAACCAGTCTAATATTTTATTTGAACCAAATAGTCAAATACCCTTAGTTAACTCCTAGGAACCTATTCTCATAATAAATCAGGTAATACAGATGTATATTTTAAAATATTTAATGGTCATATGAAGGTTCTGCTTAAAAAAATATTTATATAAAAATGAAAATAGCTACAATGTTATTTCATAATATTTACATTCTTTACCTCAAGAATCACCAAACATTGTTTGAAATTCCTGCTTCTGTCACTGAGAGTGAGAAAAGAAGTTCAGAAAGTGGAAAACTATTCAAAAACAGCATTACTAAACATTACATGAAAGTATTTCCACTGCTGTTAACAATAGAGGATTTCAATAGACCAGCACATTATTTTAGTGGGTGGTCTTAGGTATCTTTATTGAAAAATGTTAACTTCTATTATGTGAACTTAAATACACAGTGTGAATGAAAATGTATCAGGGGATTACAACACAGATGCACTGTCTGAGTTCAATGAAATGCTGAAACATCTGTACAGCTTACATTCCATTCGTCTTCCTCCCCTTCTACCTGATCCAAAGCAATAGGATAGCTCTTCTTAAATGAGGTTACCTGCATTTGCTCTGCAAACAGTGTCTTAGACTTATCTAAATCTATAAAATGCAATCATTATTAAACAATCAACCAAGTCACTCTTCCTTACTGATAATAAAACTAATGTTCATCATTGCAAGAATTGTCACATACACAGAAAATACATGCAAGAATAGGCCATTAAGTTCTTTGAGCCTGCGCAACCATTCAATATGATCATGGCTGATCATGTAATTTCAGCATATCATGTCCGCTTTCTCTCCATATCCCCAGATCCCTTTAGCCACTAGGGCCAAGTCCAGCTACCTCATAAATAAATCTAATGAACTGTCTCCAACAGCTTTCTGTGGTAGAGTATTCAACAGGTTCACAACTCTGAGTGAAGAAATTCTTCCTCATCTCAGTCCTGAATGGCTTACTGCTTATTCTTTAACCATGACCTCTATTCCAGACTTCCCCCAACATTGGGAACATTCTTCCCGCATCCAACCTGTTCAATCCCATTAGTATAAGATAGGTTTCTGTGAGATCCCCCCTCATTCTTCTAAATTACCAGTGAGTACAAGCCCATTTAATGCCATCATTCTTCATATGTCAGTGCTGTCATCGTGGGAATCAGTCTGGTGAATCTTTAATACACTTGCTCAATAGCAAGAATGTCCTTCCTAAGACAAGCTGACCAAAACTGCACACAATACTCAAGGTGTGACTTCAGACTCATGCACAACTTCAAGGAAGAAATGAGGGTAGTGTAAATTTAAAGCACATAGAGTCCTTTCTGCAATATATTCTATTTGCCACCATGGCAGAATTAATATAATTTTCACTACCATCTATTTCAATCATAATCATTGCAAATCTTTTTCGAAACAATACAATGAAGGTAGTTTTCAATTTCACTGCCTGGGCATTAACCAAGAAGAGTAAATTATCAATGTGCTGAAGAACACTACCAACCAGCCAACACCAACCCCAATTTAATCTATTAAAATCAATGCAAAGGAATAGGCTCTATAGAATTCTATACATTTCATAGAGTACTATAAAGTGCAGGTGAGCAGCCTGTTTGATCAGATTACTAGATAGGGAGAAGTAAGGGTGAAAACGATTCTCAACACTTTTACACATGAGCAAGATTTTTTTGTAGAAGATCATTTTTTTAATGTCACTCATCTGAGACTTCCACTAATTTTCTGCTGTAGATATACTGGACCAATTGTGAATGCCTACAGAAATTCAATTCTTTTATCTTTAATAACTCCTATTTATCTTTGTATTTATGTGTGTCCATATTTGTTTGCAATATTCATATTTCTGTTAGACTTTTGTAAAGCTTCTTTCCAGGTCCTCACAACGATTAGCAACACGCCTGTTCCAGAATTTTTGAAAACACGTGATGCCCGTTTTTTATTGTTGAAATTTCATAAACATTTTCTAATCACAGACCTGTTTACCATTTGAATGAGTACTTTAGCAGAAGGGTATCGTTGCTAAAATTTGATTTTTTGTTTGTTATTGATTAGTTATTCACAAAAATTGCCACTACAAAGCTGGATGAAGCAACCTTTTCAAATGTACATCAGTCATTTCCACGATGGATCTCCTGAATCATTTCATGTAACTTTCGGAAATAGTTGATAGAAAACCTAAAGAAACAATTGAAAAGGCTGTTTTTTGCTGTTTCTTGAGGGTATGCAAACATTTTCTGTTTAATTAAGGCAGGTGAATGGATAACTGCTGTGAAAATTCTATTCCTTAAATAGCTTAGTGAATTATTAACTGCCTGAGAAAAGTACTGTATTTTAAGCTTTTTATTATTTTTTTGTGTACAGTAAGAATGTGATCCAATCATTCAGCGATTGCAGACGGACTGTTTGATCGTAAGAATATTAAAAAACAAATTCACAAGTTTTGAATTGTACAAAAATGTCTGTGCTGACTTTAAAAGTAAAAAAATTGTATAATACACTTCAGTGTTACATGGCAAAATTATTATCATATATATCTATGTATGTGTATAGAAATGTATATAAAATCAAGGAGCGGAAGTTGGGCATTTGGCTCCTTGAGCATGATCCACCAGTTACTAAGATCATGACTCAATCTGATTCTAACCACAAATTCACATTCTTGCCTACTGCTAATAACCTTTCACCCCCTTGCTAACTAAGAATGCATCTATCCACCTCTGCTTCTATCACCTTTTCAGGAAGAGAGTTCTAAAGACTTGCAACCTTCCTAGAGAAATTAAGAGTTATCTCAACTCTTTAAGATAAGAGTTTTTCTTGAAAGTGTGACTCCTACTTTTGATTTTCCCATAACAGGATCATCTCCATATCTATATTCTCAAGACTCCTTTGAATTGTATTTGCTTTAATCAAGTTGGCTTATATATGCCTAAACTCCAGCATGAGAGCCTAATCTGTCCAATTTTTCATCATAAAACAACTCACCTATTCCAGATAGCCAAATGGTAAACCTTTTCTGAAAAGCCTTTACATCCTTTCTTAAATAGAGCAATACTATGCACAGTACTCTCAATTTCATCAGTGACCTGTATAACTGAAGCATTACTTCCCTACTTCTGGACAGGTAGCTCCCGCTTTCCAAAAGTAGAGTGCTCCCAGGAAACCTTTCACAAGCCGAAAATGGCGTAAAGCGAAGGTATATGATTTTTCTGGGGAAAAAGGTATTGCTGTTTTTCGTAAAACAGGTACTAATGTAGATCTTTCGTAAGAGTGATTTTGTGTAAAACAAACGTTTGGAAAGTGAGGGATACCTGTATTCAATTCACCTTGCAATATACAGCAATATTCATAATTTTCCTCGTTTCTTGCTGTAACTGCATACCAAGGAAGTCAATCTGGGTGTTCCCCAACAGGAAACCCTGGATGAATCAGGACATACAGAACCTGCTAAAAGCCAGACATGAGGCCTTCACATTAGGAGACCCACCCAAATATAAAGAATCCAAATATGACCTTTGCAGAGCCATTAAAGCAGCCAACGACCAATACCAATCCAAACTAGAGACCCAGACAGACAGCCAGCAACTATGGCAAGGATTGATTGACATCACAGGTTCTTAAAAGAGACAGTGCAAGATAGCAGATGATGACACATCCCTTCCAGATCGTCTCAACGCCTACTATGCTCGCTTTGAGCAGAATTTCGGCGGAGAGGTAACACCTATTCCGACAAGTCCTGACGAACTTATCCCAACAGTCACTGCATCAGAGGTCAAATCAGTTTTCCTTCATGCGAATCCAAGTAAATTGATGGGAGCAGACAGAGTACCAGGCCTTGCACTCAGAGTATGCGCAAATAATTGGCAGAGGTCTTCTTGGACATCTTCAACCTCTCCCTGCAGCAGGCCACTGTCCCTGCCTGTTTCAAGAGGGCTAACATCATCCCTGTGCCAAAGAAGGCTCGTGCAGCATGTCTCAATGACTACCGCCCAGTGGCCCAAACCTTTGTGGTCACGAAGTGCTTTAAAAGGCTAGTCATGGCATTAATCAACTTCAGCCTCCCCACCACTCTTGACCCACTCGAATCTGTCTATCGGACCAACAGATCCACGTCAGATGCCATAATACTTGCCCTTCACTTCTCCCTAGAAATACTGACACCAAGAACAGCTACGTAAGAATCCTACTCATTGACTACAGTTCAGCCTTCAACACTATTATCCCTGTGAGACTGATTACTAAACTTAGTGATCTCAGACTAAGAGGAGAAAGTGAGGACTGCAGATGCTGGAGATTAAGCCCCACTCTCTGCAACTGGATCCTCAGTTTCCTGACCCACAGGTCACAATCAGTGAAGATTGGGGAGAATATTTCATCTTCACTAACACTGAACACTGGAGTGTATACTCAGCCCCCTATTGTACTCACTGCATACCCATGACTGCGTCGTCAAATACCAGACTTAATGCCATTTACAAGTTCTCTGATGACACCACCATAGTCGGTCGAATCTCAGATGGCGACGAAACAGACTACAGAAAGGAGGTGGAAGACCGGGAAAAATGGTGCACTGAGAACAACCTAGTTCTCAATGCCGACAAAACTAAAGAACTCATTATTGACTTTCGTTGGGATGTTACTCATGCCCCTTCACATGTAACAGCACAGAGGTGGAATGAGTGGGCAGTGTCTAACTCCTTGGAGTGGTCATCAACAACAAGCTTTCTTGGACTCTTCATGTGGACACACTGGTTACAGAAGCCCAACAACGTCTCTTCTTCCTCAGGCAGCTAAGAAAATTTGGCATGACAGCGAATACTCTTGCCAACTTTCATAGGTGAAAGTGAGGACTGCAGATACTGGAGATCAGAGCTTAAAAATGTATTGCTGGAAAAGCGCAGCAGGTCAGGCAGCATCAAAGTAACAGGAGAATCGATGTTGCGGGCATTCCTGAAGAAGGGCTTATTCCCGAAACGTCGATTCTCCTGTTCCTTTGATGCTGCCTGACCTGCTGCGCTTTTCCAGCAACACATTTTTAAACTTTCATAAGTGTGTCATCGAGAGCATTCTGTCTGGATGTATCACTACCAGGTATGGCAACTGTACCATTAAGTTGGTTACAGAGAGCAGTGAACTTGGCCCAGAAAATCACAAAGGTCAACCTCCCACCTACAGAAACCATCTACCAAGCCCGCTGTCAAGGAAAGGCCGTCAGCATTCTCAAAGATCCATCCCACCCTGGCAATGCTTTCCTACAACCTCTACCATCGGGGAGAAGGTACAGAGGCCTGAACACACGCATCAGCCGGTTTCAAAACAGTTTCTATCCCAATGTTAGTAGAATACTGAATGGACTCTCAAACTCTTAGCATTCGCCTGTACCTGATGTTTTTGTTTTTGCCGCTGTTTACCTATTGTTTATTTATCTATGCTATTTAACTATGTGATCTACCCGCATTGCTCGCAAGACAAAGCTTTTCACTGTGCCTCGGTACACGTGTAATAAATTCAATTCAATTCATACTAGACTTTTGCAATTCATGCAAAAGGATACTCTGATCTCTGTATTTCTGAGTTCTGCAATCTCTCACATTTCGATCATATACTTCCTTTCTATTTTTCTTGTCACATTTTGTCACATGATAGGAGAAAGTGAGGATTACAGATGCTGGAGATCAGAGCTGAAAATGTGTTGCTGGAAAAGCGCAGCAGGTCAGGCTGCATGCAAGGAGCAGGAGAATCAACATTTCGGGCATTCAGGAATGAGGAAAGTGTGCCAAGCAGGTTAAGATAAAAGGTAGGGAAGAGGGACTTGGGGGAGGGGCGTTGGAAATGCGATAGGTGGAAGGAGGTTAAGGTAAGGGTGATAGGCCGGAGTGGGGGTGGGGGCAGAGAGGTCAGGAAGAAGATTGCAGGTTAGGACGGTGGTGCTGAGTTCGAGGGTTGGGACTGAGACAAGGTGGGGGGGGGGGGGGGAGGGGAAATAAGGAAACTGGAGAACCAAAGGAGCAGCCATGGGCACTCGCATGGGCCCCAGCTATGCCTGCCTCTTCGTAGGATATGTGGAACAGTCCATCTTCCGCAGCTACACTGGCACCACCCCCCCACCTTTTCCTCCGCTACATCGATGACTGTATCGGCGTTGCCTCGTGCTCCCACGAGGAGGTTGAACAGTTCATCCACTTTACCAACACCTTCTATCCTGACCTTAAATTCACCTGGACCGTCTCAGACTCCTCCCTCCCCTTCCTAGACCTCTTCATTTCCATCTTGGGCGACCGAATCAACACGAACATTTACTATAAACTGACCGACTCCCACAGCTACGTAGACTACACCTCCTCCCACCCTGCCCCCTGTAAAAACGCCATCCCATATTCCCAATTCCTTCGTCTCCGCCGCATGTGCTCCCAGGAGGACCAGTTCCAATACCGAACAACCCAGATGGCTTCCTTCTTCAAAGACCGCAGTTTCCCCCCAGACGTGATCGACGATGCTCTCCACTGCATCACCTCCACTTCCAGCTCCTCCGCCCTTAAGCCCCGCCCCTCCAATTGCCACCAGGACAGAACCCCACTGGTCCTCACCTACCACCCCACCAACCTCCAGATACATCGTATCATCCGTCATCATTTCCGCCAGCTCCAAACGGACCCCACTACCAGGGATATATTTCCCTCCCCTCCCCTATCAGCATTCCATAAAGACCACTCCCTCCGTGACTCCCTCGTCAGGTCCACACCTCCCACCAACCCAACCTCCACTCCCGGCACCTTCCCCTGCAACCGCAAGAAATGCAAAACTTGTGCCCACACCTCCCCCCTTACTTCCCTCCAAGGCCCCAAGGGATCCTTCCATATCCGCCACAAATTCACCTGCACCTCCACACACATCATTTACTGCATCCGCTGCACCCGATATGGCCTCCTCTATATTGGGGAGAAGGTCGCCTACTTGCGGAACGTTTCAGAGAACACCTCTGGGACATCCGGACCAACCAACCCAATCACCCTGTGGCTCAACACTTCAACTCCCCCTCCCACTCCACCAAGGACATGCAGGTCCTTGGACTCCTCCATCGCCAGACCATAGCAACACGATGGCTGGAGGAAGAGCGCCTCATCTTCTGCCTAGGAACCCTCCAACCACAAGGGATGAACTCAGATTTCTCCAGTTTCCTCATTTCCCCTCGCCCCACCTTTTCTCAGTCCCAACCTTCGAACTCAGCACCACCTTCCTAACCTGCAATCTTCTTCCTGACCTCTCCGCCCCACCCCCCCCCACTCCGACCTATCACCCTCACCTTAACCTCCTTCTACCTATCGCATTTCCAATGCCCCTCCCCCAAGTCCCTCCTCCCTACCTTTTATTTTAGCCTGCTTGGCATACTTTCCTCATTCCTGAAGAAGGGCTCATGCCTGAAACGTCGATTCTCCTGCTCCTTGGATGCTGCCTGACCTGCTGCGCTTTTCCAGCAACACATTTTCAGCTTTGTCACATGATACTCCATTTTCCAGATCTTTTCCCACTCCCTGTACCTATCCATATGCTTTTGTAACCTCTTTATGACCTCTTCATTTTTCTACTGATCTTTTTGTCATCAGGAAATTTGGCCAAATGCAAGACACAGAACGGTAGTGCACAGGTCTGAACGTGGTGGTACTCATAATTGATTTAATCTGCACCCTGCCATCTGGAGGAGGCAGTAAGTAAAAGCCATGCACTTCCCTACAGGAAGTGAGGGAAAGAATATCAGTGGATGAATCATCAAAAATATTCTCGCAGATGATTAGAAAGACATGGCAAAATAGCAGCATGGGCGCAGATCATCTGCCCACCCTCAACAGCACTTATATGTACAGTGCCTGGAGGAATGAGAAAGGGCAATAAGAGAGAAAAAAATACATTGTAAAAGAAGGGTTATGCAAATTTGTCTGTGCCATAAAATATAACCACACATCATTGATTAAAAAAAAGATTCAGCCTGACTTTGATGTGTTTCTGCGATTTACTTTGCTTAGTCCTTTGAGGACACCATTTGTGTAAGACAGATGTTTTCCATCAATTACTTCAGCCTTACAAATAATATTTTATATGACCACAATGCTCAAGATTACATAACAAAATGAGAACATAACTAACACAGTATATAACTTTCATTTCCTATGGTAAAATAAGGAGGCATGGCTCTGAATTCTCACCATTGCCACTGGCAACCTTGATCCAGGATTTCCTTTCCTTCCCACAGCACTGGTCGAGTGAGTAAGTTCCTGAACCCAGAATGTCGCATCAATACATTTGATAGCAGGGAGGTTGGAATCATCGTTCTGTTCAATTTCCCTCCTTGCTATTGATCCAAGGAAGCATTAGAGAGGTGGCAGTGTATCATGAAAAATGAAGCAAACTCTCTCATGTTGATGTTAGAGAGAAAGTACCTAATAGGGACTAGTTTTTCTGCCATGAAATATGAACTCCTCCACACAATTCAAACTTTAATTTTAAAAAATATGGGAAAAAAACCTTTTGTAAGCCCCTGTACTATTTTGTAAGGAGACTTTTCTGTCATCAACAATGTTGGTGAGAGAGAATGTCCTGCAAGGTTTAAGGACAGGATCTCCTTGGTTAGCGTTAACAAACAATAAAGGTGTCATGCTTATGTTGTATTCTATAAGCCATATGGTGGAAAAGATACAAGGGAGCAAATTTGCAAGGAACAACAGAGAAATGCAAACATAATAAAACTTTAATGGGAAACCTCAATTATTCGAGCATGGACTGGGATAGTAATAGTACAAAAGACAGAGGGAAGCATTTCTGAACTGTGCTCAAGGCAACTTACTTCAACATGTTTTGACTTAATGAGAAAAGAGACATTGTAGGATCTTATTCTGGGGAAGAAGTTGAGTCAAATGATTCAGTTTTCAACAGGTTGATAGGGTTGTTAAGAAGGCAGACAGTGTGTTAGCTTTTACTGGTAGCGGGATTCAGTTTCAGAAGCATGAGGTCATGCTGCATCTGTACAAAGCTCTGGTACTGCCACAGTTGGAGTATTGCGTACAGTTCTGGAAGGGTGTGCAAGCTTTGGAAGAGGATCAGAGGAGATTTACTAGGATGTTGCCTGGTATAGAGGGAAGATCTTATGAGGAAAGGCTGAGGGACTTGAGGTTGTTTTTGTTACAGAGAAGAAGGTTGAGAGGTGACTTAATTGAGACATATAAGATAATCAGAGGGTTAGATAGGTTGGACAGTAAGAGCCTTTTTCCTCGGATGGTGATGGCTAGCATGAGGGGACATAGCTTTAAATTTAGGGGTAATAGATATAGAACAGATGTCAGACGTTAGTTTCTTTACTCCGAGAGTAGTAAGGGCATGGAACACACTGCCTGCAACAGTGGTAGACTTGCCAACTTTAAGGGCATTTAAATGGTCATTGGATAGGCATATGGACGAGAATGGAATAGTGTGGGTTAGATTGGCTTCAGATTAGTTTCACAGGTTGATGCAACATCGAGAGCCGAAGGACTTGTACTGCACTGTAATGTTCTGTGTTCCATGTTCTAGGGGAGCATTTAGGGACTATGATCACAGTATACTATGGTTTAAATTGGCTGAAGTAAAGGACAAGGAACAATATAGAGTCAAAACACTTGATTATAGGATTACAGAGCTATTTTTATGGATTGAGAATACATCTGACTTGGGTAAATTAGGATCAAAGATTGGCATACAAAACTGTGATAGAGCAATAGACCTTTTTTTATATATACTGAGAAGGGCACAGTCTGAGTACATTCACATAAGGGTGGAAGATAGGGCAACCAAGGGCTGTCTGGATTGTGAAAGCAATAATTATTTTTCTAGGAAGACAATGCTGCAATAAAAAAAACCTCAAAACAACTTCATACAACAATATATCTAACAATTTATATAAAATTTCATAAATCACTTGTGAGTTCCCTTATTGCCCATCCTCTGGGTGCCTTTTCCTATCTTACTGCTCCTATACAGCATTGTAATGAATGGCAACAGCATGGCTAATAAAAGGCTGCTGACTTTTAGTGTGGAAGACTGCAGTTAACCTTACATTATATCTATGTGGTCTTTCTTACTGTTTACAATTCTCCTAAGTTTTGAGTTGTCTACAGACTTTGAAATTACTCCCTGCACATCAAGAACTTGATTATTTATACATATTCAGAAGGGCAAAAGTCCTAATACTGACTCCTGGGAAACTCCACTGAAACATTTTCCCTAACTGAAAAGTGACCATTACACTTTGTTCCCTAACACGCAGCCAATTTTTGTCACCACATTCCTACCATCCCTTTTATAATCTATAATTTTCCTCAAATGTCTGTTGTGTGGCATTGTTTCAAATGTCATTTGAAGTTGATGTTCACCATCCCAACACTCTTGCCTTCATCAACCCTCTCTGCTATCTCTTCAAAAAGCTCTACCATGTTAGTTAGACAGGCTGACTTTTCCAAATCAACTCAGACTTTTCCATTTGATTATTACTTCTATCCTGAGTAATTATTTTTAGATATTATTCCACCACTGATGTTAAAGTGACTTATCTATAATTGGTAGGCTTATTTTAAAAATGTTTTTAGACTCATGGATATTTTCTGGTCACCGTTAGATTAGTTTTCAGTTCTAGATTTTCATTAATTAAACTTAAACTTCACCATCTGCCATTGTGGGACTTGAACCTCTGTTCCTATCGCTTGAGGCGAGGTCTCTGATTCTTAGCCCTGCAAAAATACTATGATGTTATCACCTCCCTCCAAATTTTGTATAGCACTCCCCCATTTTCTGGAGAGCTTGCACAACTCAATTAATAAATTCAAACTAAACGCTGCTCAAAGGGATTTCAGAAAGGCATATTTCTGCATTTTATGCCTATATTTTGCATTATGCCTATACCTGTAACAAAATATTGCAAATGAGAGAAACAATTTAATTGAAAGTAATAATTCAAATTGCCATGTGCTTGAAGGTGAAGACATAGACAGCATGTCATAAATCTTAACTGAAAAAAAAACACACTTGATTAGAACTTTAAATGTAGATTTAACTTAAATTGGACTTCTTACCTTTTAAAGTTTGTTGGCTCTACAAACATAATAAAATGAAAAAAGTCACATATCTAAATCCCAACCTCAGTATGCACTGGCCAAGTTTCCATTGCAGATAGGGACAACCATACAAAGCACGCAATAGCTGTAATATTTATTTTACAGAGAGAGGAGGAATATCCAGGCTTCCATCACCCTTGTTATTCGATGTATAATATTATAATACACATCAACAAAGACCTTAAGTATAGTTCTACCTTCACACGAGAAAGAATTGTGATGGTATGGAAGAATCAGTGGAAACGTACCATTTGGGACTGCTTTGAAAAGCTGAAACGCCTTTAGTATCATTTATTTCATATAATTCATACTAGCGTACTGCAAAAAAAAGTCATAGTTGGCTTTTGCATTATCTCAAATCAGTGCACATGTTTGGTAATTGTCCCATGTTCTATATATTGGTAACATTTCTTTCTGCAAGGTTATACATGAAAAACATAAAATACAACATCCATATATCTTTCACATATTAAGAAACACAAGGGCTATTATTTTAAAAAGTGAATTATTAGTTGAGAAGAAAGCAGAAAGCATTTCAGGAATGAAGGCTTTTGATGGCACCATCTTAAGTAAACAGCTACTCTGTCATCAGAGAATCTCATTTGCAAAAATTAACAAATGGGCTGATAAGTGAGGGACTTGTAGACATCATGTACAAAAGTGGTTCTCAGACCATTAAGTACTGTATTCAGAAGGAACATCAAGGAATAACAAGAAGACAGTAAGGTAGACAGATTTTTACATTACATATTATGCGCAAAGTAGTTTGTAAAGGGGTTTAGGTCACCTTGAGGTAATATAAGGAAGAATGTAAGTGCAAGCCTTTCTTTCCGTATGTTGCAAGATCATATTTATAAGCTGATCCATGCATACAACTTATTAAAGCCACTTGGTATTATGTGAAACAATTGATGAACATTTACAAAAACTCAGGGTCCTAAATTTGTTATTTCTCAAACCTAAAGTTAGAAACAAATAGTCAATCCTTGGGTCATTGTTTCTGATAAAATGATCAAAAGACATGCATAACTGCAGAATTGCTAAGAATACCAGGTCCTTTGTTAGGAATTCCAGACAATAGGTTCAAGAACTACCACTAAATCATCAAGGACCGTGACAATAATGCTATGCTATGATTTTAATTTGGACTGGATCTTGGGGTCCTGGATTTGGAATCTATGGTTAACCATCCAGCATCTCAAGTGTGAGCTCTGGGAAATTTAACTCTCAGATCTCATTTGCATGCCACAACAAAATTAGGAGCCTCCATCTTTGGATTGTACAGCCAACAGATGGCTGATGTTAGGTAAGCAAAACATGGCAAAGGAAGGGAACATGTGGGAATTAACAGATAACAGCAGGGTATGACTGCAAGTGAGGCAAGTATGGGGATCCAGATTTAAATCCACAATATTGAATTGTCCACAACAGATTTGGAATCACGACAACAGCATGCTAATAAATGCTACATATCATCAGTGACATTGACCACCATGTGGGACACACCTGAGGAGGATCAAAGTTAAAACAAAAGCTCTCTTATCCCTACTTATGTACAGAAGGTAAATAGTTAATAATAAAGGTTTCTCACCATACTGAGAAAAGATTCAATTCTCTCAATACCTTCAGTATGATTGCACTACACAGTGGCAGTGATAGCGGATTCCTTGCTCAGTAGACTTCCCAGTCATCTTGATTAAGAACAGGAACATTTAAAGCATCCAGCAACACAAGGCAAATTCTCAGGAAAGACCCGAAACAAAAGCAGCGAGACCCTCAGCAGATGATGGTTCAAGGGGGAGAACATCAAGACCGACAGTCACAAAAGGCAGAAAACAAAATCTCAGTTGAAAAGATACAATATGATAAACAAATGCAGACAAATTAGCTTACATGTTTCATCAACTGCAGAACATAGATACAATTTTGGCAATAGATAAGTCCCGAGCTCAACCCCATCATTTGGACCATGAGGCTGGCAAAACCAGGCTCTCAATGGTTAAGATGATTTAACGAATACCGTGCCACTCAATATTGCCAAACCAATAAAGACTAGGACAGTGTGCTTTTATATGCCATTTGTCACACTGCCAGCACAATTCTTGCCAAACTTGCGATAGAGGAAAAAATGGCAAAATGCAATGGTTCAATTGAAAAACTCAACAGGTCTTTCAGTCCAAGACATAACGCAGTTATTAATAGCATTAGGTTTAATTGATGCAGCCAGGAACCAGGATAGAGTGTGGATTCTTTCGTAAATGGCCTCTGTTATTTGGTAGATCATTATGACTTTGGACATAACAAAGTGAACTTATCTGAAAGTACATTGTAGTTGGTGTCCTGAATGAGGCTGCCTGATCTTGCAGTCCAGAGGCAAATCCTCAGGTTGTCCAAGGCTATTCAAACAGATCAGGAGGCTGAAATCTGGACATGTAACATGTCCTTTCTCCAGCAAAAATAGAGATTTTCCCTGGGATCCCACAGCTGAGCCTGTCATCTGTTAACCACAAGTCAGCTGGGCCATGTAGATACCAAAATCTTTGTGGGGAAGGAGGCAACACAGTTCATTGTTCACATCTCAATTTGGTAGAAAATTGCCCACCAATTAACGTGCTACATAAGAAAAGAGGTCATTTCAAAACTGTCTTCAGGAACAGCAGAACAGTCCTTACAGCAGGTCAAAACAACAAAAATAAGTAACAACTTTAAAAATAACAACATATTCCTGACTAAGAACTAGATGCTGATGAAGACCACAAGCTTTTGTTTCCTGTAGGCAATTATAGAAACTGAGGATAACTTTAGGTAGTTCAGATGTTTATATTAACAGGCAATTGACCATCTCCTATAAGAGACAATCTAACTACCACTGCTTGATTTACAATGACAATACCATCACTGAATCTCCCATTATCAATATTCTTAGGGTTACCATTGACCAGAAACGCAATTGGATGCCCTATAAAAACACAGTAGCTACAAGAACAGCACAGAGACGAGGAATACTGCAGCGACGAATTCAACTCCTGAATTCCCAAAGCCTGCCCACCATCTACAAGCCACAAATCGGGGTGAATATGGAATATTCCCCACTTGCCCAGACAGGTGCAGCTCCAACAACACTCAAGAAGTTTGACACTATCCAGGACAAAGCAGTCCCCTTGACTGGTACCACATCCATAAGCATCCGCTCTCAACACCACCGTCGCTCAGTAGCAGCAATGTGTACTATGAGACACATTGCAAAAATTTGCCAAAGATCCTTAGACAGCACTTTGCCAACCCTTAACCACTGCCATCTAGAAGGACAAGGGCAGCAGATCGAGAGGAACACCACCACCTGCGAATTCACCTCCAAACTAGCTTTGAAATATAACATCATTTCTTCAATGTCACTGGGTCAAAAAAGTGGAGTCCCCTCCCTAAGGGCATTGTGGGTCTTCTACAGCACATGGAGTGCAGTAGTTCAAGAATGCAGCCCATCACCATCTTCTCAAGGGCAACTAGGGACAGATAATAAATGCTGGCCAGCCAGCCATACTCACAAAAGACCAAACAAAATATTTAAATTAGTTGCTGGAGCTACAGTGTCCATCCTTTTCAATATTATGCTGTGACTCAAGCTTCATTTCTCTTTAAATCTTCCATCATCGAACTGAGGTGCATAATGTATTTTAATGAAAGTCAAAGGGTAGCTGCGTACAAAACTTCTTTGAAGTAGACATAAGTTTTGGACGTTCTAATGTAATTTCTAATCAAAAGTGTTATTGTTGAATGGAGAAGCTGGTCTTATCCTGAATCATCTTTATTCAACAGCAGCAGATAACTACAATCTACCCGTTCTGATATCTAACCATCTCTACAAACATACATGAAGATTCTGGTCTTCCATTCCTATTTCAGGACAGGTTACATGGAGCGGAACATGGGCACAAAAGCGATCAGCCAAGAGATGTCATGCTAGATCCACACTTGCTTTTTGAGGACAGAAAGAGTGAGAAGGAAGATGCCAGCATTGCTGAAGAATGGGTGGAGAAGGTCATCCTAGGTCTAGGCATGCTATTTCAGCACAGCACAGAGATCAACAACTTTTGTGCAGACTCTGCTGTCTCTTTTGACGAAGATCAGCCTTTGTTGAAGATACTCATACGACCATGCATTTCTCTTACCTTTTATCTCTATCTATAAAGGTTCTATTTTTACCTTGCTCATAGTTGGACCCCATTTTTCTCATGCCACTAATAAGTAATTAATATCCATTAATAAGTACAGCTGCTCAAACTTGCCACTCCATGCTTTCTATATTCTCCGAATGTGTTAATGCTTAATTCCCAGTCCTTTTCAATATTATGCTGTGACTCAAGCTTCATTTCTCTTTAAATCTTCCATCATCGAACTGAGGTGCATAATGTATTTTAATGAAAGTCAAAGGGTAGCTGCGTACAAAACTTCTTTGAAGTAGACATAAGTTTTGGACGTTCTAATGTAATTTCTAATCAAAAGTGTTATTGTTGAATGGAGAAGCTGGTCTTATCCTGAATCATCTTTATTCAACAGCAGCAGATAACTACAATCTACCCGTTCTGATATCTAACCATCTCTACAAACATACATGAAGATTCTGGTCTTCCATTCCTATTTCAGGACAGGTTACATGGAGCGGAACATGGGCACAAAAGCGATCAGCCAAGAGATGTCATGCTAGATCCACACTTGCTTTTTGAGGACAGAAAGAGTGAGAAGGAAGATGCCAGCATTGCTGAAGAATGGGTGGAGAAGGTCATCCTAGGTCTAGGCATGCTATTTCAGCACAGCACAGAGATCAACAACTTTTGTGCAGACTCTGCTGTCTCTTTTGACGAAGATCAGCCTTTGTTGAAGATACTCATACGACCATGCATTTCTCTTACCTTTTATCTCTATCTATAAAGGTTCTATTTTTACCTTGCTCATAGTTGGACCCCATTTTTCTCATGCCACTAATAAGTAATTAATATCCATTAATAAGTACAGCTGCTCAAACTTGCCACTCCATGCTTTCTATATTCTCCGAATGTGTTAATGCTTAATTCCCAGTCCTCAATATGCCCTAATATGTGTGATTGCTCTCATACATCCAGATTCCCTATTTCATTACAGAAACTATCTGCCTTGCTTGCACATAGACTAAAGCACAATTAATTTATTTTCTCTTTATTTGTGTTTAATCATATTTTTAAAACCTGATTCCATAACTTTATGTATTCTGTTGCCATCAATGTTTTCCCATTCTGTCCTATGTTCCTCGTTTTGTTTACATTTAGGCTGCTTAAACTTAAATTTCTTGTAGATTCATACTACGACTCTTTAAGCCTTCAAGCCTTTTTTATCTCCCTATTTACCTTTTTAGTTTGGGCCCCATATTGATCCAGCTGAAGGCCAGGCCATCAGAACTGCTCCTTCCTGTCAAGAACCAGTCCCAATGTCCCATGAAATGAAACTCCGCTTTCCCCACAACAACCTTTAGTCACAATTCGCCTGAACTGTCTTCTCCTCAGATAATTTGCATGGGGCTCAAGCAGTATTCCTTCTGGCAGGCTTAAATGCAAAGGCATATTGCCCCACAATCATAAAGTTTATTTGGCACCTTCATTCTGAAGGTTCACTTAATAAGGAACATAATACTTAGGAAACCTTTGACTTAACAGAAGTCACAACTATTGCAATAAAAACCTTTCCAGTGATTTCTCTTAATTTAGAATTCAAATCAAACAAATAATTAAAAATGAACAGTAGAATAGAATCCGTGTCACCTGTTATTTATTTCCCCGCCTCTCCTCAAAATATTCATTCCAAATGAGGACCATTTTATTCAAACAACATGAATAATCAATAATTATCAAAATGATTGTGGGAATGTGCTCTGTAGAAACCAAGGACTTCCCAGCAAAGACTTGGGGTCTGTTAGCAGTGGATAGGTAATGACTTTGTTAACACTAGAAGAACATCCTTCAGCAGTTGATGCACGGTCTGGGAAATCATAGAATTCGGGGCGGCACAGTGGCTGAATGGTTAGAACTGCTGCCTCACAGCGCCAGATTCCAGCCTCGGGCGACTGTCTGCGTGGGTTTCCTCTGGGTGCTCCAGTTTCCTCCCACAAGTCCAAAGATGTGCAGGTTAGGTGAATTGGCCATGCTAAATTGCCCATTGTGTTCAAGGATATATAGATTAGGTGCGTTAGTCAGGGGTAAATAGAGGGTACGGGAATGGGTCTGAGTGGGTTACTCTTCGGAGGGTCAGTGTGGACTTATTGGGCTGAAGGGCCTATTTCCACACTGTAGGGATTCGGATTCTGATTCTGATAATTAATGGGAACTTACAGAAAAAATAAATCAGAAACAGTTTCACACCTGCAATTCACTACACCTTAAAACATTCCTCTTTGAAACCTGGGGCTTTCAATCCAGCCCCAACCAGCATTGGAGATGGAGATCGGTATACATGTGTGCAGCAGGCCTGCATCCTGGTTCCTTAGTTCCATTCTGTCCCTGGGCTATGTAATTGAAGACAAAAAAGGAGGGGCAGCAGGACCACTTTCATGCATCAGATATCTAATTGGTCTAGTTAGAATTTTCCTGTTGGCCTCTAGATTGCTGAAGCTGACAGGGGATGAACTGCCTGAATGACTCTGGGTGGACAGTACTCCAGGCAGGCTGAGGCTGAGCAGAGAGGATTTCATGCCACCATCACACAGACTGGTGTCCCAGCTGCAAGGACCATTTAAACTCAAAGTCTGAAAAGTTGAAAAAGGGCACCTCTATTTTGAAGCGAGGTCTCTCTCATTTACATAAGGAAGACTTCACATTGATTGCCTAGCTTTAGGAGCCCACAGGTGAGCCTTAATTCCTGGTCATTAATTGACCACTCTAAGTAAATCACAATAAGTGACTTCCTCACATCATACTGGATTCTGGCTACAGTTAGGCCTGATAGCAGGGTTCAGAATTTCACTAAAAAATCCAGTTTGAGTGACTGTTCTTATGTAGAAAAGCACATCAAATGTTGTCACAACAAAGCACAGATGTAAATGATGACTTTTTCTGGGTTTTGTTTGGCTGATATTGTTCAGGGAATAAAGTTAAACTGGATATTGAGAGAACAACATGCTCTTTAAAAAGAGTGCATCTGAGTACCTGAATAAGCTGACAAACCTTCATCCAAACATAGTTTGAATACTACTTCACTACTTTGGAATGTCAGATATCTGACATGCAACTATTTCGATTGAATCTTGAAACAATAATGCTTTCTCAGTGTTAAAACTAGTGTAAAATTAAATGAAACAGACTGATGAAAGATAATTAATGGCAAAAATATTTTTTGAATAGGTTACTGGTGATAATTGTTGAAGTAGACAAGTATCAATGGGACTAATAAAAACACACAGCTCGAACATAAATGGAATAAACAAACTATCACATAAGGCAATGGTCAAGCCCTAGATTTGCCTAGGATGAAATACCAACATCAAGCAATTAATAGATGACAGGTACAGGTAGAAAATTAGGTCAGGTATTGGTTCTCCCTCCTGCAAAACTAAGCATGGAATTCCTGCTAGGTGCAGAAATAGGTCTAAGGTTCTTCCCATTACAGTATGATATCAAGCAAAAGGTGCAGCCATTGGGATAGGACAACCTGCCAGAATACCTTATTCCTTTATCATAAGCTTATTAGACATCATTAGTTTATGGAACCCAAGCCAAAGGTGCAGAAAACATGAGCCTCATATGGGTATTACCGTGTATGAGCATGGCCTGAAATCAGATTGGAAGATTAGATTGCTTCTTATAATGTGGGTTTATTTTCATTTTCTATTGAGGACGGGAAAACATTGTGGCTGTAAGAGCTGCTCCTTTTTTGAGGTATTTTAAGTGTTGGAGGTGATTTCCTCAAATTCCAGGAGCAGAAATTACAGTTTTATACACTGTTGCACTGTTTTGGAACTTTAGGGAAAAAAGATCAAAACAACAGCATTTTTAAAAGGAGGAAGATGGACAAAAGACAGCAATCACATGATCAGTGAGGGAGATACAGAAAGAAACCTGCACTGCTAACTGACACAGCAGTGTTTCTGCACAGTTACTGCCTTTGCTGTTTGAGTTCATGTATCTCTGGCTATCACAGTGGGTCTAGGAAAAATTTACAAACAGTGAAATTCACAGTTAACCTTAAAGGAACCGTGTGGGAGAGCTCACAACACAGGAACGGCTAAGTGCACAGTTTTTACGTGTAACCTCGCTGTAAGTCTACAGTAGTGAGTAGAGTGAGTTCTTTCTTGATTATATGTTTTACTGAGACCTGTCTCTTGATTAATTTTTTAAAATATAAGCCATAAGTACTAAGTTAGCCTGCAGCGCTGTTTTTTTTAGGAGAAACTGAGGACAGCAGATGCTGGAAATCAGACGATAGCATGTTGCCTCAAAAACACAGAGACTCAGGCAGCTTTCGCTGAACGGCTTATGTCCGAAAAGTCGATTTTCCTGCTCCTCAGATGCTGCCTGACCTGCTGTGCTTGCCAGCACCACGTTCTTGGCACTGCTTTTTTAGAGCAATAAGACGGTGCTATTTTCTGGGTCTGTACATTTAGCAGAGTGATGTGCCCTTCTGTCAGATGTGGGAGTTTATGGAGAGTTTCCATGTTACTGATGGTTATTTCTGCAGGAAATGTCTTTGGTTGTAAAATCTATCAAGTGGCATGGATCGGTTGGAGCGGAAGTTAGAGACAATGAGGAATTTACAAGAGCTAGGGGGTATAACGGATGACAGTTGTAGGAAGGGAGAAAAGCCGCAGATACAGTCAGGTAGATGGGTTAACTCCAGGAAAGGTAGGAGGGGTAGGTAGGTAGTGTAGGAATCTCCTGTGGCTATCCCCATACAAGTGTGCTGTTTTGGAAAATGTAGGGGGAGATGGACACTCCGGAAAATGTAGCATGAACAGCCAAGTGTCTCGTACTGAGATTGGCTCTAAGGTAATGAAGGGTACGTCGGGTTTCAAACGATCGATTGTGATAGGAGAGTCTCTAGTCAGAGACATAGACAGACATTTCTGCGGCCAGCAGTAAAAAATCAGAATGGTGTGTTGCCTTCCTGATGCTGGGATCAAGGATATCTCGGAGTTGTTGGAGGGTATCCTGAGGGACAGTATTTACATGCATTTGGAATGGCAAGGACTGATTAAGGATAGTCAGCATGGCTTTGTGTGTGGGGAAATCATGTCTCACGAACTTGATTGAGTTTTTTGAAGAATTAACAAAGAGGATTCATGAGGGCAGAGTGGTGGACATGATCTATATGGACTTCAGGAAGGCATTCGCTAAGGTTCCTCGTGGTAGACTGGTTAGCAAAGTTAGATCACATGAAATACAGGGAGAACTAGCCATCTGGGTACAGAACTGGCTCGAAGGTAGAAGACAGAGGGTGGTGGTGGAGAATTGCTTTTCAGACTGGAAACCTGTGACCAGTGGTGTGCAACCAGGATCGGTGCTGGGTCCACTGCTTTTCGTCATTTATATTAACTATTTGTATATGAACATCAAACGTATAGTTAGTAAGTTTGGAGATGACACCAAAATTAGAAGTGTAGTGGACAGCAAAGAAGGTTACCTCAGAGTACAACGGGATCTTGAGCAGGTGGGCCAGAGGGCTGAGGATTGGCAGATGGAATTTAATTTAGCTGAATGTTAACTGCTACATTTTGGAGAAGTAAATCAGAGCAGGACCTGTACACTTGATGGGAAGGTCCTGGGGAGTGCTGCTGACCAGACAGACCTTGGAAATGGAGTCACAGGGAAATTGGATAGTGAAGAAGGCGCTTGGTATGCTTTCCTTTATTGGTCAGAGCATTGAGTATAGCAGTTGTGGGGTCATGTTGTGTCTGTACAGGACAT
Source organism: Chiloscyllium plagiosum (assembly GCF_037043375.1). Taxonomy (NCBI): domain Eukaryota; kingdom Metazoa; phylum Chordata; class Chondrichthyes; order Orectolobiformes; family Hemiscylliidae; genus Chiloscyllium; species Chiloscyllium plagiosum. Next base: position 35,279,133 of record NW_028270139.1, on the reverse strand, counting down.
TAGTTAGGCCACTTTTGGAATATTTTGGCTCTTATCCCTGGACTATCAGAAGTTTGGGGTGACTTTGCAGATGTTTATAAAAACATAAAGGGCATGGATAGGATAAGTGGACAGAGTATTTTCCCTGGGGTGGGTAGTCAAGAACTAGAAGGCATAGAATGAGGGGGAAAAATTTAAAAGGGACTCAAGGGGCCTTTTCACACAGAGGCTGGGCGTGTATGGAATGAGCTGCCAGAGGAAGTGGTGGAGACTGGTTCAATTACAACATTTAAAAGGCATCTGGATGGGTATATGAATAAGAAGGATTTAGAGGGATATGGGCCAAGTGCTGGCAAATGGGACTAGATTAGGTGCTAATATCTAGTCAGCATGGAGAAGTTGGACCGAAGGATCTGTTTCCATGCCGTACATCTCTATAACTCTAATTTTAAGCCACGTCCATCTGCTTCAGTACAGCATGGCTTTTAAAGTATCACACTTCAAACCCTCCACTCTGGATGGTCCTGGTCACATGCCTACCCATTTCACTTAAGTGGCTTACCATAATTTTGGCAAAAGATTGAAGGCTTGAACAGCTAAAATATCTGTCAAGTAAATAAACTACAAATATCAGGATTTCTTTGCAATTGTTGAGATCAAAGTATCCTATGTCACATCTTTATTACAAAGTCACAAGTTTTTATAGAAACACAGTGCAATACTGTGGCCTGAAGAACTGCAAAACTATTACTGACCTGTTGACATATATGAAACTGAGTTAAAGCTATGTGACGGAAAACAAACTGTCTCCAGATTTGACAAAATTACCTTTTCCAATTGAAGACAAGTCTCCACAATTTGAAAAGTATTTTCAATATACAAGTTAACCACATCACACAATATTAGATGTATTAGATTCGTTACAGTGTGAAAACAGACCATTTGGCCCAACAAGTCCACATCGACCCTACAAAGAGTAACCCACCCCAGACCCATTTCTCTCTGATTAACATGTCGAACACTATGGGCAATTTAGCATGGCCAATTCACCACATGTATGCTCGTTATCTTGGTAATCCTAATCATTTTCTTTGCAGGAAGTAGAACATGGGAAAGGATTTAAATAAAAGCAAAGTAGTTTGGATACTGGAGCTCTGAAATAAAAAAAACGAAGTGCTGGAGAAACTCAGCAGGTCTGGCAACATCCATTGAGAAAGAAAGAGACTTAATGTTGAGTCCAGTGTGAGAGTGGGGAAAGATTTAAAAGTGACCCAAGGGGCAACTTTTTCATGCAGAGAGTGGTGCGTGTATGGAATGAGCTGTCAGCGGAAATGGTGGAGGCTGGCATAACTACAAGGTACATGAATAGAAAATATTTAGAGGCATTTGGGCCAAATGGTTAAATGGTACTGGATTAATTTAGGATAACTGGTTGACATGGATGAGTTGGACTGAAGGGTCTGCTTCCATGCTGTACAGCTCTATGACTCTACTTCAGAACCAAAGAAGGTCCACAGGAAGATCATATCAAACTTGAAACATTAGCTCTGTTTCTTTCTTCAGATGTTGCTAAGCCTGCTGAGTTTCTCCAGCACTTCTGTTTTTATTATTGGCAAAGATTTAAGCTATATTCACATAAGGAAATATAAATTATTACACAAGAAGTGCAATATTACATGCAACAGATCTAATAAACTGAAATATCCAGATAATTGGCATAGGCAGAGACCTCCAAGAAGCTAACCAAAATGCCTGAAGGATATCACAATATATTTGAGTTTACACATTTGGAATGAGTCTTTTCTTATAATTCAAAACATTGGTGCAAATTCACAACTTGATTTTTTAAGGAGAGTTATCACATAAAATAAAATTATATGTAAACATTAAACAGCCAAAATCTAAAAGAATGGATGATTACATAAAAAATAACTAATGAAATTTCACATTAATTGACAAAAATATTTAATTTTCTTGCTGAGTGAAATTAATAACGTTGGTTAGAGAAGGGCTCAATGGGGATTCCCCTGATCTTCCACCGTCATTTCTTTGGATGCTCAGCAGAAATTCCAGTGAAACAACATAAGTAGCTGTTTATGTGTCTCTTGAATGTTCATCAATCTTCCATGAAGCTTTCAGTGGGAAATTGGAGAATTCCCCTGGAAAATTCTATGGTATGTTCTTCAGCAAACACTTCTTGTATGTAAAATAACACAAGCTTTAGCTAATTCGTGTTTTATGCTTATTCAAATTTAGCAAGAAGTTAATAACAGTTGCCATTAATTTTTCCTGAACTACTGCCATAATGTTTTTTGCATGATCAGCAGAAAATCTGTAAAAAGAGTCTAAGATAAACTTTTTCTTTCACCTCACAGGCTCAGCTTTTAATTTCGATATTTACACTAGAAATATCAGAGATGGTTTTCTACATTGCCTGCAGTAGCTTTACTAGAAAATCAGGGAAACTCTGGAAGAGAATGACCATTTTTATTTTCTCTCCAAGCTTTCATTTTTATTTTCTCTCCAAGGTTTAGACAAAGTTATAACAGAAGAGTAGGGAATCTCTTTGACAATTCTATCCTCCTTTCCCTCATTATGCATATCACAAAAATAGCAAATGTAATGCCTTGCTGTGTGCTGAATATCTTACCTATTTTATTCTTATTTTTTAATTCTCTTGCCTGCAACAAATGTTATCCTCTATGTTCAACACCTCTGTTAAAATAAGTCAGCAAACTCATCTCAAACATTGTTGTGTTAAACCCATTTCTCACTATCTGAAGGAATAGCAAACTAGTACAACAGAGAGTTAGATGCGCGGATAACAGCATGCACCAGTGATTACTGTGGAGACTGTCCCAATAATCTCCTATAACTTTTAGGGAAATTACATAAATTGCACAGGATAATTCTACTCTATTTAGTTTAACCTTAAAATCAGATACCAGACACTTTGGCTGACCTGTCCAATATAAATTAAGAAAATCAACGAAGCACATTGAACAGAACATTCCTTAATTAATCCTTACTATCATAGAACAAAATGACATTCAACTTCTTGGTAGTGTGAAAAAATATCAGATGTTCTACGTTTCTTCAATGATGGAAGAGAGATTATTTTATTATTTTAATAGGCATTTTAACTTATTATAAGAAGACTGAAGCCAGCATTTAAATAGTACAAATCAGAAAATTCTAGGTCCATGTGAGGTGAAATTTAACCGCAATGTGCCACAAAATTATATATTCTGACTGGGTTCATTCTATGTACATTGGGCACCCAATTTTGTAAGGATCTGACAGTAAACAGTTAAGCACAAAAGGCCACTTGAAGTGCACTCTTTGCCCATGTAAATATAGCCTGGTAAACTTTGTAGAGCTTGCACAAAATGAGAATTGTCAAACCTGGAATTGAAATTACCTGCATGACTCATACCTTTTCCAGTAGTGGGTTTATTAAATGGGGGCAAATTTAGGTTAATTGAAAACGAAATAAACATTCTTACAATCAGACCTTTTTTCATCAAAGGAAACACTTCACAAGACTTGGAAAATAGTAAAGGGAAAAAAAAGAAGTGTGTCAGCACAATATTGTTAGTCATATACTGTACAATATTTTCTTCCTCAGGTTTTAAACACAGGAAGAGGTACATTAGAAGCTGCTTAATTCACTGTTTTCTAAGTCAACTACAGTGGTTTCTTTGAATAGTCTTGAAAAGGAACAAGTTGTAACCAGCTCTTTCATATCAACTTCAATAACATAAGTTTAAAAGCTAGAATGGCTTATGCATGAAACTGTTTACACAGTCAATATTCAGTGGGAAAATATGTGTCCACAGGTTCCAGTATCGCTTCGTCAGGCTATGTTTGATCTGGTAATTGCAAATCCCATAGTTCCAGATATAAGACGTCCATCACATTTTTTGCTGCTTATTTTTCCAATCAGAATTTTTGTTAGTCAACCCATAATTTAAATCTTTCCAGTGCTAATATTCCAATATGCCATAGACTACGCAAACTACGTAGTCCAATCATATACATGCATATATTCTGCCACAATCACGTGGATCAATATATTTTTGAAATTAGTTGTCATGGGAAAAGTATAACTGTAGCTATTGTATCAAGCAGGGAAGAATGGCCAAATATGTAGTATACTCTGGTTGTGTGGTGATTTGTGCAACTGTAGCCGTGAATATCATAAAAACAAAATTAAACAAAATACATAATAATAAACTGTGCCTTAATTTACTTTTGTAGCAGTAAATTTCCTTTGGAATTCCTAAATTGAAACATATTGTACATTACATTTTTGTACATTCCTTTGGTCAGAGTTAAATTAAGTGCAAGTAGAAAAAAAAATAATTTTAATCTTAATTTAAAGGAATATTGGAATAATTTGTATTAAATCCTTTCTTTAATATCATAACAATATAACACTGCAGACTTAAAAATATTATGGATGAATTTTCTTGATGCTTTCCCCATTTTGGCATGATATATCGGGCTCCCAGTAAATATCTGCTGACGTTATTCGAGCAGAGCAGGAGAAGTCACAAGGAAATTCACTCCTCTGTGGGAATATTCATTGGTCACACCTGAAAGCTCCAGGCAAAACAGCTTGTAAAGTGATGTAAAGTGCTGATATATTTCTTAAATAGAGTCAATGGTGTAAGTGTACATTTCAGCTAAAGCAGATTTGAAGGTCTCGCCTTCTGACAAGACCCTGGGGTGAAAATGGCCATCAGTGATGCTGCAACATGGATGAGAAACATGTCATCGTTAATACCCTGGCTAATTTTCTTTTCAGTGGTATGTAATTGCCTGTTTTGCAGCACTGCTGATGACTAATTTCACTGTTTATAATGTTTATAAACCACGTTAAGCTCAATTCTTGTGCAGTTTCCTCCAATATAAAAATAATTTATATGCAACTTAAACACTTAATTATGCACTCACAGCCATTCTCCCGCTGCGGTTGGCTTCTTCACGCTCTGCCAGTGCTATCAGGAAATTATCTTTCAGGTCTTTTCCTGCACTTGCCAGTATCCTACAAAAGAGAAAATAATGACTTTTTTTTAAAAAAGGCTTGCTTCAAAGCATTTTGTTATAATTTTACAATGACATCAAAAGAAAATTTATGTTTGTCAACAATGGACACATATGGGAACATGTGGAATATTAAAACATAAAATTTGTGCAGAAATTGATACAAATACAGAAAAAATAATGGGAGCTTGTCAGATAGGTATGGCAATAATCGTAGAGAATTTTAGTCTACATATTCATTGAAAAATTAAATGGATAAAGGTAGCCTGGATAAGCAGTTATAAAATGGTTTTGGGACAATTTCTTAGAACAGAGTATTCAGTAGTGAACCAAAGAGTAAGCTATTCTAGTCCTGGCATTATGTAATAAGAGAGGATTAATTTTAATAACATCATTGTGAAGACAGCTATCGGTAGTAGCAATCAGAATATGATTGAATTATATATTCAGCTTGGGTGGGAGAAGAGTGGGTCTAAGATTCCTTTTTTAAACTTTAATAATTATTAGGGCATGAAAGCAGGGCTAGCTGAAGCAAACTGGCAAGTTAGGTACAGGGTAAGGTCAGAAAAGATGCAATAGCAGACATTTAAGGGCATATTTCACAATACACAGAATGGATGCATTCTTGTGAGAAAGAAAAATTTGAATCATAGGACCTACCATTCATGCTTAGCTAAAATAATTTAAATGTAGTATGAAATTTAAAGAAAAATAATATAAGTATGCAAATATGGGTGGTAGGTCATAAGATTGGACAGAATATTTAAAATGTACCAAAAGTTTAATAAAACTAGCTACAAAAATAAAAACAGATGGAAAAAAAAGTCTTTGGGGATATTTAAAGACAGCAGTTAACAAAGGAACTATTGATCTGACAGAGAGTGAATCTGGGGATTTAACACTGGAAAATAAGCCGGTGACAGATGAATTGAACAGGTATTTTGCATCAGTTCTCACTATAGAGGTTATGAGTAACATCACAAAAATAGCTATAAATCAGAAAATGAAAGGCGCCAAGTAACTTAGGAAATTTGCAATCACCGGGGAAGTATCAATGAGCACATCACTGAAGCAGTAGTCTGATAAGTCCTCAGGTCCTGATGGACTTCATTGCACGGTCTTAAAAGAAATAGCAAGTGAGATAATTGATATTGGTTTCAATTATCCACAATTCTCTAGATTCCTGGAACCTACCATTGGACTAGTAAACAGTAAGTATAGCTCCTTTATTTAAAAAGGGAGTCAGAAACCAGGAAACTACAGCCCAGTTAGCTTAACATCTGCAATAGGAAAGTAGTTAGAAATTGTTATCAATGAGGTTATAGCAGGGTTTTTTTTAAAGATTAGATTAGTGTGGAAACAGGCCCTTCAGCCCAACATGCCCACACCGACCCTCCGAAGAGCAACCCACCCAGACCCCTTCCCCTACATTTACCCCTTCACCTAACAATACAGGCAATTTAGCATGGCCAATTCACCTAACCTGCACATTTGTGGACTGTGGGAGGAAACCGGAGCACCCAGAGGAAACCCACGCAGACACAGGGAGAATGTGCAAACTCCACACAGACAGTTGCCTGAGGCAGGAATTGAACCCAGGTCTCTGGCGCTGTGAGGCAGCAGTGCTAACCACTGTGCTGCCTCAGAACTATCAGGTAGGATTAAAGGTTTTGTAAAGGGGAAATCGTACTTAACCAATCTATTTGAGTGGTTTCAAGAAGTACACTGTGCACAAAGGGGAACTGGTTGATTTACTCGTCTTACTATTTACACACACACACACATATATACATATATGACTTAAATGAAGGGACAAGGGCTTATGGTTCCACAATTTGCTGATGGCATGAAGATAGGTTGAGAAATGGACATAAGTAGAATACAAAGTATCATGAACAGAAATAGCCATTTGTACCCTAACTCAAGTATTGCTAAAAAACACATTTTTGTTTTGCATTCATCAGGACAACTGGAAGATTACCAATGCAAGAAAAATAAAAATCAACATTTATACAACATGACAAGAACAAATTAGATGAACGCCATTTGCTGCTGTCTTTCTCAGGGCAAATCGCCGACAAATCAGAGTCATCAGGTCTTATTTATTTTTCACAAAGCCTGACAGTTAAATGTAAATAAACACTAAGGGGTGAAGTTGCCATGGCAGCAGCTCTATCTGTCACTTGCCAACCAATGAACATTCTCCACTTGTGAGGTTTAAATGTTGGTTTTCCCCTTGAATTGGTGCTCCTGTGAAATGTTTTGATGAGTACAAGGTAAAAACGCATTGATAAAATGTGTCAGTTTTCAAGTCAATTTTAAGTGAATGGTCAAGGATCTGGCAAATGAAATAAAACATAGAACAATGTGAAACTGCTCATTTTGGCAAGAAGAATAGAGTAGACCAAAATTATCTAAATGGTGAGTAAATGTAGAGCTCTGAGGTCCAGAGAGATTTGGATATGCTGTTTAATCTATTACAAAAGGTTGGTAGGCAGGTATAGCAAGAAATTAGGAAAGCTAATGGACTGTTATCCTCTTTTGCAAAAGGAAATTGAATATAAATGTAAAGAGATTATGCTTCAATGATGTAGGGCATTGGTCAGACCACATCCAGTGTAGTCTGTACAGTATTGGTCTCCATACTTAAGAAACAATATAAATGCATTGGAAACAATTCAGAGATGATTTATTAGATTAAATTCTGGAATGGGCGGGTTGTTTTGAGGAAAGGTTGCACAGGCTAGGCTTGTATATATGAGTTCAACACAGCAAGAGAAACAAAATCCTCACACTGTAGATATTTGTTTGCTAAAGCTTACCTTCATGGATTTTTTTCCATACAAATTCCAAATATACAATTTAAGACCAGGACATATGATACAAATATCGGAACATGTGATTTAGGAACAGAAGTGGGCCATTCAGCCCCTCAAGCCTGCTTTGCCATTGAATAAAATCATGGCTAAATTTGTTTGTGTTTCAAACTCCACATTCCCATCTCCTCCCAATAATCTTAGTTTTTTGTAAGATAATGATTGTTAACCAAAATAACTCAACTGTTTGAAGATTTAAATGTCTCTAGTTTAGTCCTAGATTTTGGCAGAACATATTTATCAGTTTAATTTTTGGACCAAATGGCCTACTTCTGCTCTTGCATCTTATGGTTTTATGAGTATATTCAAGGCTGAGATAGACAGACAGATGTTTTAATCAACAAAGATATCAAAGGTTATGGGGGATAAAGCAGAAAAGTTGATTTGAGGAAGTTGACTTGAGGGATCACACTATTTACAAATGGCTATTTCAAACTGTGCAATCAAGTTACAGTACAATAGAAATCCTAAAGCTTATAAGGGCTTCACAAATCTGCAAAAATCAAAGGGATTTAATTTTAATCTCAAAAATTTATGGATTTGGGTTAGTTGGGAGGTAACTGCACTAATGCCAGAAAGAAATCTCAACCTCCCACCAAAACCCTTCACCTCCAGCTTTAATGGAGCAGCAGAATTTTGAAACAGAGTTAACAGTAAGGCTATTAGAGTGAGTGATTGTATTGAAGAAACATTTGGAAGTAAGAAAGATTTAGAATGTAGCAATAAGGCAGGAATTTATAGGGTTAATCCATTGTAAACTTTGTTGTTCTTTCTAATTTGAAATTCCTGAGCCTCAGAAATCCAAATGTCGAAATCAAAGTAAGAATTTGGATCAAGGAAATGAGCGCCTCTTCAATTACCGGCAGAAGTGTACAGGTTTGCATGAGTAATCCTGCCATCACTGCTCACATCCTTCCACTGGCTCACAAACCATCCTTCCTATCTTCTCTCAGCCTTTTTATAATGCCTCCAAGCTCGCCTTATCCATGGCCTCAGTAAAATATGAAGTCTCTGATTGACCATTATCTTCAAGATTTGACATTACATGCCCCCATCATATAATAGTCATAGGTATCCTTGCCCACCCACCCATACTTACCCCACCCCTATGGATGGTTAGTATATCCCTGATTAGCACACCCTGCACCACTGTGCCCCCAACACAGAAGTATGAGCACAACCTATTCTAGTTTATTTCTTGTCCAATTGGAATCTAAACTAGTCAATCAGGATGGTTTCCAGCAGGAGGAAGTTCAGTGACATTATGGGTATGCTGTAGAGTCAGAGATCATAAATTATGGGTTTCCTTGCATCTTTCCAAAATTTTTAACTCATCTGATACAATGGGAGAAAAATCCAGGCCAAAGACCTGTGAAATAAATAGGACTCTAAAGTAGTTCTAGTGTTCAGCCAGGTGTTTAGCTGTGCCAGGGAAACAGATTACAGATTACATTACAGTGTGGAAACAGGCCCTTCGGCCCAACAAGTCCACACCGACCCGCCGAAGCGCAACCCACCCATACCCCTACATTTACCCCTTACCTAACACTACGGGCAATTTAGCATGGCCAATTCACCTGACCTGCACATCTTTGGACTGTGGGAGGAAACCCACGCAGACACGGGGAGAACGTGCAAACTCCACACAGTCAGTCGCCTGAGGCAGGAATTGAACCCGGGTCTCTGGCGCTGTGAGGCAGCAGTGCTAAACACTGTGCCACCGTGCCACCCACAACATGATATCAGCAGGTGCTTATCTGGAATTGGTTTGAGACTGTACCAGTATTTTTGTTTACTAATGGCTGGGACAAATTGGACTATTCTTCCAGGTCCCATAAGTAAGTACTGGTCACCTACTTCCTACACTCTCTTCATCCCACCACACTTGACTGAGTTGGTGGGCCCATCCTAACTGTTAACCTTCTGCTTCCCCACATCCTTCTCTCTGTAACTCCACTGGCCCATATCTGTCTCTCTGTAATCCCACTGCCTCCACATCTTGCTATCTGCCTAGGTCTGATCTTGGAGGAAAGCGGTTGGCAGAATATCTAGCAAGATGCAGATGAGGCAAATTAAAACAGTTGAGGCATCAGTGCAGGTTTCACTCCAGCAAGGTCATGCAAGTTTGACACTTAAGCTCTCACCCACACATTGAATTCACATTCTGAATAATAATTTCTGTGGATAGCCTGTTATCAAAATAACTCAGTTTTAATTTGATTACTAAAACTAATTTACTGTACATCGCCATATTTTGTTAACTCCAGAACCAACCTAAATAAGATCGCAACTTTTTCCATTTACAGTGCAATGGGTAAAAACTAAATGCATATTCACACCACTTGCAAATCTTAAAATTTATGATGCATACATTGTTGACAGAAAAATGTAAATATTCACAAATGCACACAAACGTCAATGAGCTGTCTGTAGTTTTGGCAGTGGTAGACTGAAAAGGCTGGAAGGATATCAATTTTCATTTCATGCTAGCGAGCGTTTACACTGGAACACATAATGATAGTTTATACCAATACTGTAACACTGACAACTTTTGTTTGGACCAACTTTATACAGAGTGGCCTTTTGATCAATTATGTTTATCACTTGTAACGTACACATGGTAGAAAAGCACAGCAGGTCAGGCAGCACCCAAGAAGCAGAAGAATCGATGCTTCGGGCATAAGCCTTTCATTAGGAATACCAGAAACATCGATTGTCCTGTTCCTCGGATGCTGCCTGATCTGCTGTGCTTTTCCAGCACCGCACTCTCGATTCTGATCTCCAGCATCTGCAGTTCTCACTTTCTCCATGTACATATAGTTGCAGCTTTACTGTTAGTAGTAAAGAGAAAATTAAAGTTTCCTCAAACGTCCATTTTTTACAATAAGATGTGCACAGACGAGGGATGTCAGAGCTGTAAAAAGCAAAAACTCTGACTTTCCAATAACCTAACAGTTGCTACTTCGGCATAGGTAGGAACAATGCATGGGGCCCCTGTGGAATGTCTATTGTAGTAGACTCCGACGAATTGCTGGGAAGTGCCTCCAGGCCTGAAACACTCCAAAATCCACAATTAAATCGGGGGATTCTGATGAAACTAAGTAAATAGTTACTCAGGAAAAATTAAACTATTAAATATATGGTTAAACTTCTGAGTTTGAGGGGAGTCAAGTGATACATTAGAAAAATGTCCCTACCTGTGTGTCAGTAGGCCTAGATTCAAGGCCAACCTGTTCCAGAGATGTGTCATGACATCTCTTAACGAAACTTTTTAATTCCTAAGTAATAATTCAACTGATCCCAGCTGACCTCACACACCCACAACTATATCCGTCAGATATCGATCCACCACCCTCAGTTCCATACTTGAACCTCCTTCCCCAGTGCTAGTTACCTGATCCTTTGCCTGATCTGCCAGACACATTCTTTATTTTCCTTGCTTTGCATCCAAGCCCCTTTTCCTGTCATCAGACCTGCACTTCCAACCTGGATATGATACCTACCTCCCTGTGCGCTCTGCTGGGCCTGATTTATTCCACTAACTCTGACCTAGCCTAAACATAGTCACTTACCTAGCCCCATTGCAATTTTGCACCTTGACATTCCTTACACTTGGCATCCAATACTTGTACACAACTGGCACCCTAATCACACAGCAGCCTACTCCTTACCCATCTGACATACTGCTCCCTTGCATCCTCAAACCCTGATACACTGGCACCATACCCACCTGAAAACCTAGTTGGCATCCTGGCAGCCTACTTATTTGCAACTTTGCTCTGAGGGCTGGCATTCTACTTACCTGACACCCTACCCAAATGACAATCTACTTTCCTAACACTTTAACATCACACTTCTCTTATGTACCCACTCTTTGACAGCTGCTGGACCTTTTTAATTTTCAGAATATGGTGACTGACAGCTGTAAAAAGGGGAATGATGTACGAAAGCAGTGTCAGAACAGAATATCAGCTTGCATTTCTGAAGGAGTCCTGATCAGAATCTACTCTCAGGAACATGGAGCTCCCTCCTTTTGTAAAATAAATAGGTGGGGTGGGGGACAGAGTGGCAAAGCCAATTTTTAAAACTCTAGTCCTTTGCTCTAAATCTAAAATGTTGGTTGCTTCTAAAAGCCTTATAAAGGCATGATGTTTGACTGGGAGTGGAGGTGGGGCATTAATATTAACAAGAAAGTATATGTTTCATTCCACATAGTTAGCTGAAACGCACATTCTAGCACATAGTTTAGATATCCTGGTTATTAATAGTATTTGTTAATGTGGTGGCAACAGGAACAGACAGCAATATGGAATCAGAAAGAATAAAGTTGGTACATTAATCATTGTACGGATTGCCTTAACCAAGGTATAATTACTCATATCATCATTGACAAATGCCAGCACCAAAAAAAAATCATGCATTTCAATAACCCTCCTCATGAGAAATGATTTATAAAGAATAACATGTGGAATCAGAGGTTACCAGATAGGGGTAAAATAAAAGTTTGGGAGTGAGACTACAAGGAAATTGAAGACTCAATCAAAAGGAAGAGACCTTTTCAGGAGGCCTAATAGGAAATTTTAAAGTAACATTCATTAAAAGGGAATTCAGGCATGTCATGATAGTACAGAGGAATGGAGAGAAATTAGCAATTTTATATCAGAGGAGAAAAGGCTGCTGCAGGTATGTTCTGCTATAGAAAACTGGTCATATCATATGAAGTGAAGGCTTTGACTACAATGGCAAGTATCTTGGAAATCAAACAGAGGGAACTGGTGAAACAAGATGGAATGATGGAGAATACTTTTAGCCAAACCTACTTAATGGAAAATCTAGTTTAATCTGAATAGCCCTCATTTTATATCTCATCCGATTTTACTTTCTACTGAAGTCAGCAAAAATTCAAACTGGTTGAAATGTAAAATGAGTAACCAATTTGCTGTCAGCTTCTCATATTTTACATTAAAATTACTCACATGGTTTAATGAGACCCACTGCAAACTCGTGTGTCATGCAGGAGAAAGTGAGGACTGCAGATGCTGGAGATCAATCAAAAAGTGTAGCGCTGGAAAAGCGCAACAGGTCAGGCAGCATCCGAGGAGCAGGAGAGTCAACATTTTGAGCATAAGTTCATCATCAGGAAGGGCCTACGCTGGCAACATCGACTCTCCTGCTCCTCGAATGCTGCCTGATCTGCTGTGCTTTTCCAGTGCCACACTCGTATGCCATGTAGTCAAGTAAAACAGAAAATTAGTGATAGAAGCTATCCAAACTTCCAATTAAAGTGACTCAAGTTTTCAACTTTCCTGCTCCCAAAGAAATCTGATTTATTTTCTCTCACCATTCACACATTGGAAAATAAGAATTGTTTCATCAAGAATCCATGAACAATTTACCACAGCAGCATAGACAGTTAAGAATGAGGAAATTGTTTATAAAAGATGGTCTATCATTGTGGGTGCAAAGTTAGTTCTGTACTTAGACACAGCTGTATGGTACAACTAGTTAACAATTTATCAATGAATCAAACTTGTGTGAAACCTACCTACTGCTAACCAGTTCTTACAAAACGTAAGAGTAAATTTAATTACAGAATCATGCATCTCAGAAATTGACCATTCAGCCCACCATAATTGTGCTAGCTCTTTGAAAAGAGCTAGATTCACTGTTGGTAACACTTTTTTGCAACATTTGGACAATAAAAAGCAATAAACTTGGCTTTATATAGTGCTTTTAACACAGGAAAGCAACCAAGGCAGTTCACAGAATTGTTATCAAACAAAATTGACACTAAATACATAATATGATGGTGTCGAATATGGATAAGGAGGTGGGATTAAAGGAGGAATTAAACAGGCGGATGAAGAGATCTTAACCAGGGAATATAACCTATTGAGGTGAATATATAATTGGCAATGGTAGATCACCAAACGTTAGGGACACACAGGACAGAATTACGAGTGTGGGATCTTAGAGGATAGGTGCAAGTTCAGAGATACCCTGGGGCTACCTTTGTTCTGATCTCAGCTGATGGACATGTCAGATCTCAGAATGAAGAATGGCTTGATTGATCATATTTTGTTTGCTTTATTTAACATAGTGGTCTGTTGCTAAAGCATAAGCATACCTTGCTGCAGATTTGGTTTTGTTTTACACTAAAGAAAAACAAACCAAGAGAGAAGATGCTGGAAAATCTCAGCAGGTCTGGCAGCATCTGTAAGGTGAGAAAAGAACTGACGTTTCGAGTCTAACTGACCCTTTGTCAAAGCTTGGTATAAATACCTCCCTATTTCTCCCCTTTTTTTTAGCTTTGACAAAGTATCAGTTAGACTCGAAACGTCAGCTCTTTTCTCTCCTTACAGATGCTGCCAGACCTGCTGAGATTTTCCAGCATTTTCTCTTTTGGTTTCAGATTCCAGCATCCGCAGTAATTTGCTTTTAAAACAAACCAAGCCAACTTTCAGAAAATAGTTTGAATTTGGTTACTTTATTAATTCTAGAATGAACAACAAATGTCAATAATGGTGGCTATGAAGTTACTGAATTGTCATGAAAGTTCATCTGATTCACAAAGGAACTTTGCCAGCTTTACAAGGTCTAGACTTGTATGTAACCCCAGTGTCACAGCAAGTAGGTTGACACTTAACTATTCTCTGAAGTGGCACCTTACTGCAGCAAAACTAACACACCATCTTAAGGGTAATTAGGGGGAAGGAAAAATGTTGGCATATCCAGGAATATATACATCTCAGAATTCAAGAGAAGAAAAACGATGTGTGAAACTGCTTCCACTAATTCTACAGGCTTTCCATCAAAGTTTGGAAAAATGGACATTCCACTCCTATTCAGTTTATTTTTCAACTTCTTCCTGCTGATGAGAAAATCTGACGATAGTATTACTTATTTTCCCCTTGTCGTCAATTCTCTCTTCTCCTCCAGGGAGAGAATAAAATGCTCTATGCATTACTTGTTAAAATTAAATCTGAGATTGAGGTAAGAGATTGGTAGAATAGATAGTTAATGCCTGGTTATACTTAAAGCTGAAACATTTTAATCAAGCATTTACTATCCATTCTACAGATCTCATACCTCAATCTCAGATTTAAATTTAACAATTAATGCATAATTTTCTCCCCCTGGAAGTGAGGGAGAGTTGATGACAAGGGGGAATGAGCAATATTAGGAATATATGTGATGAAAGTAGATTTGATCTGAAAGATGTTTCAGTTGATGTACATTTTGATTTAGAAGAGTGTTGATTACTTTGGAAAAAAATCTATTCTTGTTGAATCATTTTTGCCTTGTGCCAACTTTGAAACTATCGAGGATATTACACTTTTTGTGTGCATTGTGGCCTTATGTTTAATGGAGAATTGATTATTGAAGAAATTGTTTAATCTCACTGTGCTGTGCAAGTCTCAATGCCCCATTCATCAACACAAATAGTATTTAAAGTATTGTTACTATGGATTAGGTTGCTTAATAAATGATTTGGTGAGAATGGAAAAAGAAACCCTTGAAAACCAGAATAAAAAAGCCCCTGGAAAAATTGTGACTCCTCAAACAAAATGTATTTCGATCCTGATAAAATGACGTTTGCAATTCAAGATGAAAGCTGCAGGAGGTTACACAGAATTAATGATATGTTTTAGTGCACTGAATTACTATTCCTTTAGCACAAAAGTTGTTCTAATGCTCTTTTACAGAAGTTTTCCCTGCATTATGAGTACCCTCTCTCATATTAGAGATGTGCTCTGATATTTGTTGTGTAACTGGAAATAGTACAGCCCAACCGATTCAATTCCCGCTCATCTGATACTGTATAAAATAATCTTGCTTAAGGGGCTAGAGTTGAAGGAGGAGTACAATCTTGGATACCTTCAGCCTATTGGAATCAACATAAAGCTTAACAATGTCAGAGCATGAACACTTCTTTTCACATCGATTACTTAGCCCCATAATCCTGTCAAGATATAGGTTATTTTCAGCACAACCAACTGATTTTCAACTAGATGCAGTTATCCTTCCCAGAGGAAGAAAACTCAGCCAGATTAGAATGAAACTAGAACAAGATCTACTGGCTTTGATCTGGTCGGATTTGAATTTGAAAGTTGGAACAATCATTATCACGAGAAAGGTAGTGTTGGGCATGCTAATGGAGCTAAGGGTAGACAAGTCTCCTGGCCCTGATGGAATGCATCCCAGTGTACTAAGAGAGATGGCGGGAGAAATAGCAAATGCACTTGTGGTAATTTTCCAAAATTCACTGAACTCTGGGGCAGTTCCAGCAGACTGGAAAACAGCAAACGTGATACCACTGTTGATAAAAGGAGGTAGACAAAAGGTGGAGAATTATAGACTGGTTAGCTTAGCTTCTGTAGTGGGAAAATACTTGAGTCTATTATCAAGGAAGAAATAGCAAGGCATCTGGATAGAAATTGTCCCATTGGGTAGACACAGCATGGGTTCATGAAGGACAGGTCATACTTAACTAATCTACTGGAATTCTATGAATACGTTACATGGACGGTGGACCCAGATGTGGTGAATTTAGAGTTCCAAAAGACATTCAACAAGGTGCCACACAAAAGCCTGTTGCATAAGATAAAGATGCAAGGCATCACGGGCAATGGATTAGCATGGATAGAGGATTGGTTAACTAACAGGAAGCAAAGATTGGGGATAAATGAGTGCTCTTTTAATTGGAATCAGTGACTAGTGGTGTGCCTCAAGGATTAGTGTTGGGACCATGTGTAGTATGTCAAACTTTGCAGATGACACTAAGATGAGTGGTAGAGCAAAGTGTGCAGAGCACTGTGAAACTTTGCAAAGGGATATAGACAGTTTAAGTGAGTGGGCAGATGTAGTACAATGTTAATAGATGTGAAGTCATCCATTTTGGTAGGAATAACAGTAAAAAGGACTATTACTAGAATGATAAAAAAATTGCAGCACACTGCTGTGCAGAGGGACCTGTGTGTACTTGTGCATGAATCACAGAAGACTGATCTGCAGGTGCAACTGGTAATTGAGAACACAAATGGAACTTTGTCCCTCATTGCGAAAGGGATTGAGTTGAAAAGCAGGGAGGTTATGTTGCAACTTATAGGGTGCTGGTTGAGGCCATACCTGGAGTTTTGGCCTCCTTACTTGAGAAAAGATGTACTGGCACTAGAGGGGGTGCAGATGAAGTTCACCAGGTTGATTCTGGAGTTGAGGGGGTTGGCTTAAGAGGAGACACTGAGTAGACTGGGATTATAATCACTGGAATTTATAAGAATGAGGGGGGAATCTTATAGAAACATTTAAATTATGAAGGGAATAGATAAGACAGAAGTAGAGAGGATGTTTTCACTGGCGGGTGAAACTACGACAAGAGAGCAAAGCCGCAAAATTAGAGGGGATAGACTTAGGACTGAATTGAGCAGGAACTTTTTCACCCAGAGGGTTGCAAATCTATGGAATTCCCAGCCCAGTGAAGTCATTGAGGCTTCCTCAGTAAATGTTTTTAAAGTTAAGATAGATCATTCTTTGAACAATAAAGGAAATAAGGGTTTTAGTGAGAGGCTGGGTAAGTGGAGCTGAGGCCTTAAAAAGATCAGCCATGAATGGCAGAGCAAACTCAAAGAGCCAGATGGCCTTCTCCTGTTTCTAGTTCTTATGTTCTGGACACAATCAGAAGACTGGTCATTCTGTTGCTCTAAATTCTGGTACTTGTAGTTTTCATGAGTTTTCAAAACAGACTTTGATTACTCCACACCAAGTTCCTTACTGCCTCTCTGTATCATTCATTTGAGCATTGTTTATCATTTCTTTGTTTTAAGACTACTCCTGCTTCACAGCAACCTCCATTCTTTCCTCCTTCGATTGTAGCAATAATGCTAAATGGAAACACATCATGTTCATTGTTTTTCATATTATTACAGAATGAAGAGTTGGGGAATCACAAGCAGCAAAGCATGTTTCCATGCATGAAGGGGGAAGATGCCAAAACATGACTACTTTTTTTGCAGCCAAAGCCATCTGTTTTAGAGTCCCAGGTAGGGGAAAAATGTTATCTTTTATTATGCCTTGGTGGACAGGAGCAAATATGGAGAAAGGTTTTGTATCAGTGCTCAGCAAGGGTCCAGTGGAGAGACTACAACGGGTGAGACAGGATCCCCAGCTCCTACACCCTTATAGGATTATGCTGTGCTAGACACAGACCCCAAGGAGAATAGACCCTCCAGGGACAGAGGGGTATACACAGAAATTAAAGAGAGAGAAAAAACTAAATACACAATATGAGTGAATGAAATTCCTGAATGGTTCTGAATGCAGGGCTTTGAAATCAAAGAGAACAACACAGCAGGAGGTGCTGAAATAGTGCTTCCAGCCTAAAATGTTGTGAATAGAGACAAAAAATTGAAACATTTCCCCACATTTACATCAGTACAATAAAGTAAAAGCAAAACACTGTGGACATTGAAGAAACTCAACAGGTTTGGCAGTATCTGTGCTGAGAAAAAGAGTTAACACTTCAAGTCAATATGACAAAGAATGAGTCATACTGGACTTGATAGGTTAACTCTATTTTTCCTTCCACAGGTGCTGCCAGACATGTTGAATTTCTCCAGCACTTTCTGTTTTTATTCAAGGCACAATATATAAGGCTAGAATTCTACAAAGAGGATTTATTTACCTAATCCGAACTAGAATTTCAAGAAGGTGCCACAAATTAAGACACTCACCTTCTGCTGGCTTCTACAGGAAGGTCAAATGTGTGATTCCACACAGTCTTCACGTGGCTTGGTCAATACCAAATACTGTTCAATGGCTTGCATACCTTGTGCACGTCACAGGATCTCCACAGCAGGGGGGCGATGGTCAGGGAAAGGGAGAGGGCAGCTGCAGTAAACAAATGGACTCTCACTTTACAGAGAAGATTAAAAATCACACAACACTACGTTGTAGTCCAATAAGTTTTTTGGAAGCACTAGCTTTCGGAGCGCTGCTCCCCTCATCGGGTAGCTTCTTCATTAGCTACCTGACGAAGGAGCAGTGCTCCAAAAGCTCGTGCTTCCAAATAAACCTGTTGGACTATAACCTGGTGTTGTGTGATTTTTAACTTTGTCCACCCCAGACCAACACTGCCATATTTAAGAGAAGGTTGATGGGAAAGCATGAAAAGAGACACACAGAGAAAGAAAGGATTTTCTCTACAATCTACATGGTATCTTCAGACACTAAGTAGATTTTTGTTTTTCCCTTTAATTCTTTTTAATGTGTGTAATGATCAGTGGCCAAGTTTTTTGGGGGCATGTGAGTGAATAAATCTCTCATTACAGAGATTTTAAAAAGTCTGGCTGCAAAAACTTGAGGCCATTTTCCCTTTGTCTATCGCTGCATTGAACGCCCAATCTGGTGAAATACAGGGGGAGGGAGACATTAAAAAGGTTGGATTTAAACCTTTTTAATTGGAACAACTGGTCAGTTGAAAACCCTGATGTTCTCCAAGAGTCATATTGCTTGCAGGTAAACCTGCATTCAATGTTGTGGTGTGTCTGTCTGAAGAACATTGCTTAACCATCTTTTGCATACCATCTCCAAATTAAGTCCCTGTTAGTGATTAAAGTCAGAAAGGACTACTGAAGCATACTATTTGGGCTAGCTGTGTAGTCTCAAAGGAAATTGATACTACCCATTCTTGAGCAGAATCGTGCAGATGATGAACACTTTGGATTCTAGCATCTGCAGTTTTGTTGTCTCCAAAGTAGACAAACCAAAGACTGGAAGAACACAACATGCCAGGCAGCATCAGGTGGTGGAGAAGTGAACATTTTGGGTGTAACCCTTCTTCAGGACTAGGTGTTGGGGTAGGAGGAGCTACAGATAAATTTGGGGGGGTTGGGAGAGGAGCAGAATGGTGAGGTAGTGATAGGTGAACACAGGTAGCGGGTACAACCTGATTGGTCAATGGGAGGGATGTATTGGGTCAGTAGGTGGAATGGAAGGGAGGAGGTGTGCCGTTAAGGGAGCCAGGGAATGGGTGGAGAGGTTATTTGAAATTCGAAGAACCCAATGTTAAGTCCTCTGGGCTGTAGGCTGCCCAGGTGGAAGATGAGGTATTGTTTCTCCAATTTTGCGGTCTAATTCATTGTGGCAATGGAGGAGGCTAAGGATGGACATGTCGGAGGGGGAGTGGGAGGGAGGAATTGAAATGGGCAATGACTGAAGGGTCAGGCTATCGGTTTCAGGCCTGGCTAAATGGACATCTAGTTTATGTTGAGTCTCACCGATGAAGGGAAGATCACATCGGCAGCACCGGATGCAGTATACTAGGTTGGAGGAGATGCAGGTGAACCTCTGGCTCACCTGGAAGGTCTGCTTGGAGGCAAGGGAAGTGCTGTACAGCAGGGGTTGCATCTTTTTCATTTACGGGGAAAGTAACCGGGGGAGGGGGCGGTTAGACAGGTTGGTGGGGAGTGTGACCCGAACCAGGGAATGTGAAGGGAATAGTCCTTGTGGAAGGCAGATAGAGGTGGAGAGGGGAAGACGTTTTGCGCGGTGGGGTCTAATTGGAGTTGGCAAAAAGTGTTTGAGGATGATACATTAGATGTTGAGGCTGGTGGGGTGAAAAGTGAGGACAAGGGTAGCCCTATCTTTATCATTTTTGAAGGGGGTAGTATTTAGAGCAGTGGATCAGAGAATGGAGGTGGCATGGTGGCGGGCTGACTGAACGAGGGAACCATTCTTTACCCTCCTCTGTCATCCAGACAGTCCTCCACCGCACTTCCACCATTCCCTGCTCCACTGCTCTAAACACTACCTCCCTTCAAAAGTGATAAAGGTAGGTTTCCCTTGACCTCACTTTCATCCCACCAGCCTTTGCATCCAACATATAACCCTCAAACACTTTTGCCAACTCCAATTAAACCCCACCACCCAGAACATCTTCCCCTTCACAACGCGTGTGCCTTCCGCAAGGACCATTCTCTTCACCATTGGTTCGCGCCACACTCCTCACAAAACACTGCAATCCCCCCGCCGCCCTAGCTCCCTTTCCAGGTCCACCTCCTTCCTTCCATTCCACCTACTGACTCTTCTTTCTAGCTATCAAACCAGATTCATCCCTCCCATTGAGCCACCAGATCATACCCACTAACTGTGTTCACCTCTATCACTACCTCACCATTCTGCTACTCTCCCCAACTCCCCTCCCTTTTATCTGTAACTCCCTGTACCCCCACACATAGTCCTGAGGAAGGATTATACCCGAAATGTTGATTCCTCCATCTCCTGATGTTGTCTGGCTTGCTGTGTTCTTCCAGCCTCCTGTTTGTCTACTTATGAGCGTATTGGAGGTCAATCGAACAACCAAGGTAGGCACTTCCCAATCATCTGTGTTTTTTTTTAAGCTATTAACAAATTATAGTCCTACAGTGCCAAGTCTGTGCAAATGAAACATGATCTATACTACTCCACACCGCACCTCAGTGCATAACCTTGAACTTCTTGGTTGACAGAAGGACAACACTGGCTGGCTCAGGAGCACCTGAAAGAATCAGTTGCAAAATGTCACGAACAACTTCATGACAGAGATGCCCAGCTATGTTCCAGGCACTGAAACATACAACGGAACACTCATCTGTTTTTGATTGAGGGGGAAAGAGGAGGAAGACATGAATGAAATGCCCTCCTACCAAGGCTGGTTGGAACATGATTGGCAGGAGAGGAAATCAGTGCTCATGGGGATCAAGGAAAATCTATGCAAAGTGTATTCTTTTTTGGTGTGCTGTTGCTATAATATATGTAATTGTGTATTTCCTTTCTCCAGAGAGACACCACACCATCCCACCCTATTCCCATATGAAAATTAGGATTTAAAGGGCAAAATACAGTCTAACAAAGTGATCTATCTGAGACAGCACTGTTGAGTTTGGGTATAATGACACCCATGGCATGCAGAGCAGAACTATCCAGGTCAAGAGGGCATTGGAGGTCAGCAGTGCAAACAGGGTATATGCTCAATTCACTCCAATCTACTGCGGTGTATGCTCACAGAACACAGAATAATCAACAGTTCGTCTTTGTTGATGGATGCACAGACGACACATGGGAAAGATATTTAGGTCTGCAGAACTTGATGGACAGGGTCTTTTCAGGACATCCCTGTGGTTCAAAGCTCATGGATTGGACTCCAAACCCCACCCCTTGAACAGAATGCATCTCCACCAGCAGGAGCCATGTCTAACTTGGAGACAACAGCAATGTACATGCAGATGAAATCCAATGATATCCACAAGTACTGGTACAGAAGGGGTATGCCTAACTCTAGTTACAGGAAGCCACACTGGCAACAAAGCAGAATGGGCCAGCCACAGGACCTTAATTGTCACCTCTAGGAGCAATTCCACTGTCAATTTCTTTAATGCTAGAGACATTAATTGCCGGTTTGATTCCTTCTCAGATCTGCATGCAGCAAAAAGAATAAAGAAATGTTTTTTTAAGTCTCCCATAGCATGGCACCAAAAAACTGCCCACATCAATTCAGGTGGCCGACAGCCCTGTATACCTATTGAGTGGTATTGACCAATCTAGTGCCCTCATGGATGGGATGGTAACTGTTACCTCTTCACATCAAACACTGATTTTGGCTGTCAAGGCTCGAAGCAAGGTTTGATGTTCAAGAAGCCACAGTCATGGCTGCAGAGTTGAATTTAAATCAGGCTCACTTAATTTGTCTCTTGCATTGGTTTGTGCCTCTATTGCTCCTAATTGACCACATAATCTGCCATGCAAAACATTAACAGTCTCCAAGAAAGTTGGGTGCTGCAACTCCTTGTCCAAAGGATCAGGATTGTATCCAGAAACAATCCAAATATCCATTTCTATCCAAGTGACAATTTTTAAATCAAAAATTTGAATTAGGTTTCAAAAAAACCAGCTGAATTAAAAGAAACTTCAGTTCTGATAAATACTTGAAATATTAATTTGGTTTTCTTCCCACAGATCAAGTCTGACTTGCTGAGTTTCTCCAGCACTGTCTTTGTTGCAGATCTCCACCATCTGTTTGTGCTATATGTTGTGTGAGATAACCTCTCCCCAGATCTTCATAATTGAGATACTTGACACTACAACCATAAATATACAAATAATGCAATGCATGTGAGTTTCCAATGAACTGCTTCTTTTCCAAACTTCACGAGCTAGATCCAAAGTGAAACCTATAATTGCTCTGATAAAGCCAAGTTACCAAGGTTTATCAGCGGAAATTCCCCAACATATTCTCAAGACAAATTTCCAAAGTAGTGAAATGATAACTCGAATAGGCAACAATTTCCCCCCTCCGAGCACACTTTGCTTGTTAGTTAAAAAAAACTTTGTAACTTGATAGACTTAGTTCTTCGCCAAGTCTTAAGCTCCTACCAGGACCACACAATTTCTGAACACTTTACAGTACTTAAACGTTTGTTATATTGGTAAATAAGGCACCTTCCTCTTAGAGGAGAATAAATCTTCTTAGTGACAGAATCAAAGAGATGTACAGCATGGAAACACACCCCCTGATCCAACTCGTCTATGCTGACCAGATACCTTAAATTAATCTAGTCCCATTTGCGACCATTTGGCCCATACCCTTCTAAACCCTTTCTATTCA